>NW_028241124.1:0-203409 GCF_964263255.1 Lissotriton vulgaris | reverse complement strand
ATTTTGACCCGTTCCAGGCACAGAAATGACTTTAAACATACTTATTCTAGTTGACAAAGTCATAATTCACATCCAACAGTCATTTAGAGTCAAAAGATTAAATGTTGAAATTTCATCCATATTGACCATTTTGGGATCGTTCGACAGGTCCGGAGTCATCGTTTTTCATCCAATAATTGATTTTTCGGACTGTACCAAAAATGATTCAAAATGTCAATTGGATCGTGCCTCATGTTGAATAACCACTTTTTAAACCCTCACAGTGACCAAAATTGCCATTTTTACAGAGTTTTGCTTACTCAAAAGCTTCAATTTTGACCCGTTTCAGGCACAGAAAGGACTTTAAACACACTTATTTTAGTTGACAAAGTCATAATTCACATCCAACAGTCATTTAGAGTCAAAAGAATAAATGTTGAAATTTCATCCATATTGACCATTTTGGGATCGTTCGACAGGTCCGGAGTCATCGTTTTTCATCCGAAAATTGATTTTTCGGACTGTACCAAAAATTATTCAAAATGTCAATTGGATCGTGCCTCATGTTGAATAACCACTTTTTAAACCCTCACAGTGACCAAAATTGCCATTTTTACAGAGTTTTGCTTACTCAAAAGCTTCCATTTTGACCCGTTCCAGGCACAGAAATGACTTTAAACACACTTATTCTAGTTGACAAAGTCATAATTCACATCCAACAGTCATTTAGAGTCAAAAGATTAAATGTTGAAATTTCATCCATATTGACCATTTTGGGATCGTTCGACAGGTCCGGAGTCATCGTTTTTCATCCAAAAATTGATTTTTCGGACTGTACCAAAAATGATTCAAAATGTCAATTGGATCGTGCCTCATGTTGAATAACCACTTTTTAAACCCTCACAGTGACCAAAATTGCCATTTTTACAGAGTTTTGCTTACTCAAAAGCTTCCATTTTGACCCGTTCCAGGCACAGAAATGACTTTAAACACACTTATTCTAGTTGACAAAGTCATAATTCACATCCAACAGTCATTTAGAGTCAAAAGATTAAATGTTGAAATTTCATCCATATTGACCATTTTGGGATCGTTCGACAGGTCCGGAGTCATCGTTTTTCATCCGAAAATTGATTTTTTGGACTGTACCAAAAATGATTCAAAATGTCAATTGGATCGTGCCTCATGTTGAATAACCACTTTTTAAACCCTCACAGTGACCAAAATTGCCATTTTTACAGAGTTTTGCTATCTCAAAAGCTTCCATTTTGACCCGTTTCAGGCACAGAAATGACTTTAAACACACTTATTTTAGTTGACAAAGTCATAATTCACATCCAACAGTCATTTAGAGTCAAAAGATTAAATGTTAAAATTTCATCCATATTGACCATTTTGGGATCGTTCGACAGGTCCGGAGTCATCGTTTTTCATATGAAAATTGATTTTTTGTACTGTACCAAAAATGATTCAAAATGTCAATTGGATCGTGCCTCATGTTGAATAACCACTTTTTAAACCCTCACAGTGACCAAAATTGCCATTTTTACAGAGTTTTGCTATCTCAAAAGCTTCCATTTTGACCCGTTTCAGGCACGGAAATGACTTTAAACACACTTATTCTAGTTGACAAAGTCATAATTCACATCCAACAGTCATTTAGAGTCAAAAGATTAAATGTTGAAATTTCATCCATATTGACCATTTTGGGATCGTTCGACAGGTCCGGAGTCATCGTTTTTCATCCGAAAATTGATTTTTCGGACTGTACCAAAAATTATTCAAAATGTCAATTGGATCGTGCCTCATGTTGAATAACCACTTTTTAAACCCTCACAGTGACCAAAATTGCCATTTTTACAGAGTTTTGCTTACTCAAAAGCTTCCATTTTGACCCGTTCCAGGCACAGAAATGACTTTAAACACACTTATTCTAGTTGACAAAGTCATAATTCACATCCAACAGTCATTTAGAGTCAAAAGATTAAATGTTGAAATTTCATCCATATTGACCATTTTGGGATCGTTCGACAGGTCCGGAGTCATCGTTTTTCATCCGAAAATTGATGTTTCGGACTGTACCAAAAATGATTCAAAATGTCAATTGGATCGTGCCTCATGTTGAATAACCACTTTTAAACCCTCACAGTGACCAAAATTGCCATTTTTACAGAGTTTTGCTTACTCAAAAGCTTCAATTTTGACCCGTTTCAGGCACAGAAATGACTTTAAACACACTTATTTTAGTTGACAAAGTCATAATTCACATCCAACAGTCATTTAGAGTCAAAAGATTAAATGTTGAAATTTCATCCATATTGACCATTTTGGGATCGTTCGACAGGTCCGGAGTCATCGTTTTTCATCCGAAAATTGATTTTTCGGACTGTACCAAAAATGATTCAAAATGTCAATTGGATCGTGCCTCATGTTGAATAACCACTTTTTAAACCCTCACAGTGACCAAAATTGCCATTTTTACAGAGTTTTGCTTACTCAAAAGCTTCCATTTTGACCCGTTCCAGGCACAGAAATGACTTTAAACACACTTATTCTAGTTGACAAAGTCATAATTCACATCCAACAGTCATTTAGAGTCAAAAGATTAAATGTTGAAATTTCATCCATATTGACCATTTTGGGATCGTTCGACAGGCTTGGAGTCATCGTTTTTCATCCGAAAATTGATTTTTCGGACTGTACCAAAAATGATTCAAAATGTCAATTGGATCGTGCCTCATGTTGAATAACCACTTTTTAAACCCTCACAGTGACCAAAATTGCCATTTTTACAGAGTTTTGCTATCTCAAAAGCTTCCATTTTGACCCGTTCCAGGCACAGAAATGACTTTAAACACACTTATTCTAGTTGACAAAGTCATAATTCACATCCAACAGTCATTTAGAGTCAAAAGATTAAATGTTGAAATTTCATCCATATTGACCATTTTGGGATCGTTCGACAGGAGTCATCGTTTTTCATCCAAAAATTGATTTTTCGGACTGTACCAAAAATGATTCAAAATGTCAATTGGATCGTGCCTCATGTTGAATAACCACTTTTTAAACCCTCACAGTGACCAAAATTGCCATTTTTACAGAGTTTTGCTTACTCAAAAGCTTCCATTTTGACCCGTTCCAGGCACAGAAATGACTTTAAACACACTTATTCTAGTTGACAAAGTCATAATTCACATCCAACAGTCATTTAGAGTCAAAAGATTAAATGTTGAAATTTCATCCATATTGACCATTTTGGGATCGTTCGACAGGTCCGGAGTCATCGTTTTTCATCCGAAAATTGATTTTTTGGACTGTACCAAAAATGATTCAAAATGTCAATTGGATCGTGCCTCATGTTGAATAACCACTTTTTAAACCCTCACAGTGACCAAAATTGCCATTTTTACAGAGTTTTGCTATCTCAAAAGCTTCACTTTTGACCCGTTTCAGGCACAGAAATGACTTTAAACACACTTATTTTAGTTGACAAAGTCATAATTCACATCCAACAGTCATTTAGAGTCAAAAGATTAAATGTTGAAATTTCATCCATATTGACCATTTTGGGATCGTTCGACAGGTCCGGAGTCATCGTTTTTCATCCGAAAATTGATTTTTCGGACTGTACCAAAAATGATTCAAAATGTCAATTGGATCCTGCCTCATGTTGAATAACCACTTTTTAAACCCTCACAGTGACCAAAATTGCCATTTTTACAGAGTTTTGCTATCTCAAAAGCTTCCATTTTGACCCGTTTCAGGCACAGAAATGACTTTAAACACACTTATTCTAGTTGACAAAGTCATAATTCACATCCAACAGTCATTTAGAGTCAAAAGATTAAATGTTGAAATTTCATCCATATTGACCATTTTGGGATCGTTCGACAGGTCCGGAGTCATCGTTTTTCATCCGAAAATTGATTTTTCGGACTGTACCAAAAATTATTCAAAATGTCAATTGGATCGTGCCTCATGTTGAATAACCACTTTTTAAACCCTCACAGTGACCAAAATTGCCATTTTTACAGAGTTTTGCTTACTCAAAAGCTTCCATTTTGACCCGTTCCAGGCACAGAAATGACTTTAAACACACTTATTCTAGTTGACAAAGTCATAATTCACATCCAACAGTCATTTAGAGTCAAAAGATTAAATGTTGAAATTTCATCCATATTGACCATTTTGGGATCGTTCGACAGGTCCGGAGTCATCGTTTTTCATCCAAAAATTGATTTTTCGGACTGTACCAAAAATGATTCAAAATGTCAATTGGATCGTGCCTCATGTTGAATAACCACTTTTTAAACCCTCACAGTGACCAAAATTGCCATTTTTACAGAGTTTTGCGTACTCAAAAGCTTCCATTTTGACCCGTTCCAGGCACAGAAATGACTTTAAACACACTTATTCTAGTTGACAAAGTCATAATTCACATCCAACAGTCATTTAGAGTCAAAAGATTAAATGTTGAAATTTCATCCATATTGACCATTTTGGGATCGTTCGACAGGTCCGGAGTCATCGTTTTTCATCCGAAAATTGATTTTTTGGACTGTACCAAAAATGATTCAAAATGTCAATTGGATCGTGCCTCATGTTGAATAACCACTTTTTAAACCCTCACAGTGACCAAAATTGCCATTTTTACAGAGTTTTGCTATCTCAAAAGCTTCCATTTTGACCCGTTTCAGGCACAGAAATGACTTTAAACACACTTATTTTAGTTGACAAAGTCATAATTCACATCCAACAGTCATTTAGAGTCAAAAGATTAAATGTTGAAATTTCATCCATATTGACCATTTTGGGATCGTTCGACAGGTCCGGAGTCATCGTTTTTCATATGAAAATTGATTTTTTGTACTGTACCAAAAATGATTCAAAATGTCAATTGGATCGTGCCTCATGTTGAATAACCACTTTTTAAACCCTCACAGTGACCAAAATTGCCATTTTAACAGAGTTTTGCTATCTCAAAAGCTTCCATTTTGACCCGTTTCAGGCACGGAAATGACTTTAAACACACTTATTCTAGTTGACAAAGTCATAATTCACATCCAACAGTCATTTAGAGTCAAAAGATTAAATGTTGAAATTTCATCCATATTGACCATTTTGGGATCGTTCGACAGGTCCGGAGTCATCGTTTTTCATCCGAAAATTGATTTTTCGGACTGTACCAAAAATGATTCAAAATGTCAATTGGATCGTGCCTCATGTTGAATAACCACTTTTTAAACCCTCACAGTGACCAAAATTGCCATTTTTACAGAGTTTTGCTTACTCAAAAGCTTCCATTTTGACCCGTTCCAGGCACAGAAATGACTTTAAACACACTTATTCTAGTTGACAAAGTCATAATTCACATCCAACAGTCATTTAGAGTCAAAAGATTAAATGTTGAAATTTCATCCATATTGACCATTTTGGGATCATTCGACAGGTCCGGAGTCATCGTTTTTCATCCGAAAATTGATTTTTTGGACTGTACCAAAAATGATTCAAAATGTCAATTGGATCGTGCCTCATGTTGAATAACCACTTTTTAAACCCTCACAGTGACCAAAATTGCCATTTTTACAGAGTTTTGCTATCTCAAAAGCTTCACTTTTGACCCGTTTCAGGCACAGAAATGACTTTAAACACACTTATTTTAGTTGACAAAGTCATAATTCACATCCAACAGTCATTTAGAGTCAAAAGATTAAATGTTGAAATTTCATCCATATTGACCATTTTGGGATCGTTCGACAGGTCCGGAGTCATCGTTTTTCATCCGAAAATTGATTTTTCGGACTGTACCAAAAATGATTCAAAATGTCAATTGGATCCTGCCTCATGTTGAATAACCACTTTTTAAACCCTCACAGTGACCAAAATTGCCATTTTTACAGAGTTTTGCTATCTCAAAAGCTTCCATTTTGACCCGTTTCAGGCACAGAAATGACTTTAAACACACTTATTCTAGTTGACAAAGTCATAATTCACATCCAACAGTCATTTAGAGTCAAAAGATTAAATGTTGAAATTTCATCCATATTGACCATTTTGGGATCGTTCGACAGGTCCGGAGTCATCGTTTTTCATCCGAAAATTGATTTTTCGGACTGTACCAAAAATTATTCAAAATGTCAATTGGATCGTGCCTCATGTTGAATAACCACTTTTTAAACCCTCACAGTGACCAAAATTGCCATTTTTACAGAGTTTTGCTTACTCAAAAGCTTCCATTTTGACCCGTTCCAGGCACAGAAATGACTTTAAACACACTTATTCTAGTTGACAAAGTCATAATTCACATCCAACAGTCATTTAGAGTCAAAAGATTAAATGTTGAAATTTCATCCATATTGACCATTTTGGGATCGTTCGACAGGTCCGGAGTCATCGTTTTTCATCCAAAAATTGATTTTTCGGACTGTACCAAAAATGATTCAAAATGTCAATTGGATCGTGCCTCATGTTGAATAACCACTTTTTAAACCCTCACAGTGACCAAAATTGCCATTTTTACAGAGTTTTGCGTACTCAAAAGCTTCCATTTTGACCCGTTCCAGGCACAGAAATGACTTTAAACACACTTATTCTAGTTGACAAAGTCATAATTCACATCCAACAGTCATTTAGAGTCAAAAGATTAAATGTTGAAATTTCATCCATATTGACCATTTTGGGATCGTTCGACAGGTCCGGAGTCATCGTTTTTCATCCGAAAATTGATTTTTTGGACTGTACCAAAAATGATTCAAAATGTCAATTGGATCGTGCCTCATGTTGAATAACCACTTTTTAAACCCTCACAGTGACCAAAATTGCCATTTTTACAGAGTTTTGCTATCTCAAAAGCTTCCATTTTGACCCGTTTCAGGCACAGAAATGACTTTAAACACACTTATTTTAGTTGACAAAGTCATAATTCACATCCAACAGTCATTTAG
Source organism: Lissotriton vulgaris (assembly GCF_964263255.1). Classification (NCBI taxonomy): domain Eukaryota; kingdom Metazoa; phylum Chordata; class Amphibia; order Caudata; family Salamandridae; genus Lissotriton; species Lissotriton vulgaris. Next base: position 196,486 of record NW_028241124.1, on the reverse strand, counting down.
AGTCAAAAGATTAAATGTTGAAATTTCATCCATATTGACCATTTTGGGATCGTTCGACAGGTCCGGAGTCATCGTTTTTCATATGAAAATTGATTTTTTGTACTGTACCAAAAATGATTCAAAATGTCAATTGGATCGTGCCTCATGTTGAATAACCACTTTTTAAACCCTCACAGTGACCAAAATTGCCATTTTAACAGAGTTTTGCTATCTCAAAAGCTTCCATTTTGACCCGTTTCAGGCACGGAAATGACTTTAAACACACTTATTCTAGTTGACAAAGTCATAATTCACATCCAACAGTCATTTAGAGTCAAAAGATTAAATGTTGAAATTTCATCCATATTGACCATTTTGGGATCGTTCGACAGGTCCGGAGTCATCGTTTTTCATCCGAAAATTGATTTTTCGGACTGTACCAAAAATTATTCAAAATGTCAATTGGATCGTGCCTCATGTTGAATAACCACTTTTTAAACCCTCACAGTGACCAAAATTGCCATTTTTACAGAGTTTTGCTTACTCAAAAGCTTCCATTTTGACCCGTTCCAGGCACAGAAATGACTTTAAACACACTTATTCTAGTTGACAAAGTCATAATTCACATCCAACAGTCATTTAGAGTCAAAAGATTAAATGTTGAAATTTCATCCATATTGACCATTTTGGGATCGTTCGACAGGTCCGGAGTCATCGTTTTTCATCCGAAAATTGATGTTTCGGACTGTACCAAAAATGATTCAAAATGTCAATTGGATCGTGCCTCATGTTGAATAACCACTTTTAAACCCTCACAGTGACCAAAATTGCCATTTTTACAGAGTTTTGCTTACTCAAAAGCTTCAATTTTGACCCGTTTCAGGCACAGAAATGACTTTAAACACACTTATTTTAGTTGACAAAGTCATAATTCACATCCAACAGTCATTTAGAGTCAAAAGATTAAATGTTGAAATTTCATCCATATTGACCATTTTGGGATCGTTCGACAGGTCCGGAGTCATCGTTTTTCATCCGAAAATTGATTTTTCGGACTGTACCAAAAATGATTCAAAATGTCAATTGGATCGTGCCTCATGTTGAATAACCACTTTTTAAACCCTCACAGTGACCAAAATTGCCATTTTTACAGAGTTTTGCTTACTCAAAAGCTTCCATTTTGACCCGTTCCAGGCACAGAAATGACTTTAAACACACTTATTCTAGTTGACAAAGTCATAATTCACATCCAACAGTCATTTAGAGTCAAAAGATTAAATGTTGAAATTTCATCCATATTGACCATTTTGGGATCGTTCGACAGGCTTGGAGTCATCGTTTTTCATCCGAAAATTGATTTTTCGGACTGTACCAAAAATGATTCAAAATGTCAATTGGATCGTGCCTCATGTTGAATAACCACTTTTTAAACCCTCACAGTCACCAAAATTGCCATTTTTACAGAGTTTTGCTATCTCAAAAGCTTCCATTTTGACCCGTTCCAGGCACAGAAATGACTTTAAACACACTTATTCTAGTTGACAAAGTCATAATTCACATCCAACAGTCATTTAGAGTCAAAAGATTAAATGTTGAAATTTCATCCATATTGACCATTTTGGGATCGTTCGACAGGAGTCATCGTTTTTCATCCAAAAATTGATTTTTCGGACTGTACCAAAAATGATTCAAAATGTCAATTGGATCGTGCCTCATGTTGAATAACCACTTTTTAAACCCTCACAGTGACCAAAATTGCCATTTTTACAGAGTTTTGCTTACTCAAAAGCTTCCATTTTGACCCGTTCCAGGCACAGAAATGACTTTAAACACACTTATTCTAGTTGACAAAGTCATAATTCACATCCAACAGTCATTTAGAGTCAAAAGATTAAATGTTGAAATTTCATCCATATTGACCATTTTGGGATCGTTCGACAGGTCCGGAGTCATCGTTTTTCATCCGAAAATTGATTTTTTGGACTGTACCAAAAATGATTCAAAATGTCAATTGGATCGTGCCTCATGTTGAATAACCACTTTTTAAACCCTCACAGTGACCAAAATTGCCATTTTTACAGAGTTTTGCTATCTCAAAAGCTTCACTTTTGACCCGTTTCAGGCACAGAAATGACTTTAAACACACTTATTTTAGTTGACAAAGTCATAATTCACATCCAACAGTCATTTAGAGTCAAAAGATTAAATGTTGAAATTTCATCCATATTGACCATTTTGGGATCGTTCGACAGGTCCGGAGTCATCGTTTTTCATCCGAAAATTGATTTTTCGGACTGTACCAAAAATGATTCAAAATGTCAATTGGATCCTGCCTCATGTTGAATAACCACTTTTTAAACCCTCACAGTGACCAAAATTGCCATTTTTACAGAGTTTTGCTATCTCAAAAGCTTCCATTTTGACCCGTTTCAGGCACAGAAATGACTTTAAACACACTTATTCTAGTTGACAAAGTCATAATTCACATCCAACAGTCATTTAGAGTCAAAAGATTAAATGTTGAAATTTCATCCATATTGACCATTTTGGGATCGTTCGACAGGTCCGGAGTCATCGTTTTTCATATGAAAATTGATTTTTTGTACTGTACCAAAAATTATTCAAAATGTCAATTGGATCGTGCCTCATGTTGAATAACCACTTTTTAAACCCTCACAGTGACCAAAATTGCCATTTTTACAGAGTTTTGCTATCTCAAAAGCTTCCATTTTGACCCGTTTCAGGCACGGAAATGACTTTAAACACACTTATTCTAGTTGACAAAGTCATAATTCACATCCAACAGTCATTTAGAGTCAAAAGATTAAATGTTGAAATTTCATCCATATTGACCATTTTGGGATCGTTCGACAGGTCCGGAGTCATCGTTTTTCATCCGAAAATTGATTTTTTGGACTGTACCAAAAATGATTCAAAATGTCAATTGGATCGTGCCTCATGTTGAATAACCACTTTTTAAACACTCACAGTGACCAAAATTGCCATTTTTACAGAGTTTTGCTATCTCAAAAGCTTCCATTTTGACCCGTTCCAGGCACAGAAATGACTTTAAACATACTTATTCTAGTTGACAAAGTCATAATTCACATCCAACAGTCATTTAGAGTCAAAAGATTAAATGTTGAAATTTCATCCATATTGACCATTTTGGGATCGTTCGACAGGTCCGGAGTCATCGTTTTTCATCCAATAATTGATTTTTCGGACTGTACCAAAAATGATTCAAAATGTCAATTGGATCGTGCCTCATGTTGAATAACCACTTTTTAAACCCTCACAGTGACCAAAATTGCCATTTTTACAGAGTTTTGCTTACTCAAAAGCTTCAATTTTGACCCGTTTCAGGCACAGAAAGGACTTTAAACACACTTATTTTAGTTGACAAAGTCATAATTCACATCCAACAGTCATTTAGAGTCAAAAGAATAAATGTTGAAATTTCATCCATATTGACCATTTTGGGATCGTTCGACAGGTCCGGAGTCATCGTTTTTCATCCGAAAATTGATTTTTCGGACTGTACCAAAAATTATTCAAAATGTCAATTGGATCGTGCCTCATGTTGAATAACCACTTTTTAAACCCTCACAGTGACCAAAATTGCCATTTTTACAGAGTTTTGCTTACTCAAAAGCTTCCATTTTGACCCGTTCCAGGCACAGAAATGACTTTAAACACACTTATTCTAGTTGACAAAGTCATAATTCACATCCAACAGTCATTTAGAGTCAAAAGATTAAATGTTGAAATTTCATCCATATTGACCATTTTGGGATCGTTCGACAGGTCCGGAGTCATCGTTTTTCATCCGAAAATTGATTTTTCGGACTGTACCAAAAATGATTCAAAATGTCAATTGGATCGTGCCTCATGTTGAATAACCACTTTTAAACCCTCACAGTGACCAAAATTGCCATTTTTACAGAGTTTTGCTTACTCAAAAGCTTCAATTTTGACCCGTTTCAGGCACAGAAATGACTTTAAACACACTTATTTTAGTTGACAAAGTCATAATTCACATCCAACAGTCATTTAGAGTCAAAAGATTAAATGTTGAAATTTCATCCATATTGACCATTTTGGGATCGTTCGACAGGTCCGGAGTCATCGTTTTTCATCCGAAAATTGATTTTTCGGACTGTACCAAAAATGATTCAAAATGTCAATTGGATCGTGCCTCATGTTGAATAACCACTTTTTAAACCCTCACAGTGACCAAAATTGCCATTTTTACAGAGTTTTGCTTACTCAAAAGCTTCCATTTTGACCCGTTCCAGGCACAGAAATGACTTTAAACACACTTATTCTAGTTGACAAAGTCATAATTCACATCCAACAGTCATTTAGAGTCAAAAGATTAAATGTTGAAATTTCATCCATATTGACCATTTTGGGATCGTTCGACAGGCTTGGAGTCATCGTTTTTCATCCGAAAATTGATTTTTCGGACTGTACCAAAAATGATTCAAAATGTCAATTGGATCGTGCCTCATGTTGAATAACCACTTTTTAAACCCTCACAGTGACCAAAATTGCCATTTTTACAGAGTTTTGCTATCTCAAAAGCTTCCATTTTGACCCGTTCCAGGCACAGAAATGACTTTAAACACACTTATTCTAGTTGACAAAGTCATAATTCACATCCAACAGTCATTTAGAGTCAAAAGATTAAATGTTGAAATTTCATCCATATTGACCATTTTGGGATCGTTCGACAGGTCCGGAGTCATCGTTTTTCATCCAAAAATTGATTTTTCGGACTGTACCAAAAATGATTCAAAATGTCAATTGGATCGTGCCTCATGTTGAATAACCACTTTTTAAACCCTCACAGTGACCAAAATTGCCATTTTTACAGAGTTTTGCTTACTCAAAAGCTTCCATTTTGACCCGTTCCAGGCACAGAAATGACTTTAAACACACTTATTCTAGTTGACAAAGTCATAATTCACATCCAACAGTCATTTAGAGTCAAAAGATTAAATGTTGAAATTTCATCCATATTGACCATTTTGGGATCGTTCGACAGGTCCGGAGTCATCGTTTTTCATCCGAAAATTGATTTTTTGGACTGTACCAAAAATGATTCAAAATGTCAATTGGATCGTGCCTCATGTTGAATAACCACTTTTTAAACCCTCACAGTGACCAAAATTGCCATTTTTACAGAGTTTTGCTATCTCAAAAGCTTCACTTTTGACCCGTTTCAGGCACAGAAATGACTTTAAACACACTTATTTTAGTTGACAAAGTCATAATTCACATCCAACAGTCATTTAGAGTCAAAAGATTAAATGTTGAAATTTCATCCATATTGACCATTTTGGGATCGTTCGACAGGTCCGGAGTCATCGTTTTTCATCCGAAAATTGATTTTTCGGACTGTACCAAAAATGATTCAAAATGTCAATTGGATCGTGCCTCATGTTGAATAACCACTTTTTAAACCCTCACAGTGACCAAAATTGCCATTTTTACAGAGTTTTGCTATCTCAAAAGCTTCCATTTTGACCCGTTTCAGGCACAGAAATGACTTTAAACACACTTATTTTAGTTGACAAAGTCATAATTCACATCCAACAGTCATTTAGAGTCAAAAGATTAAATGTTGAAATTTCATCCATATTGACCATTTTGGGATCGTTCGACAGGTCCGGAGTCATCGTTTTTCATATGAAAATTGATTTTTTGTACTGTACCAAAAATGATTCAAAATGTCAATTGGATCGTGCCTCATGTTGAATAACCACTTTTTAAACCCTCACAGTGACCAAAATTGCCATTTTTACAGAGTTTTGCTATCTCAAAAGCTTCCATTTTGACCCGTTTCAGGCACGGAAATGACTTTAAACACACTTATTCTAGTTGACAAAGTCATAATTCACATCCAACAGTCATTTAGAGTCAAAAGATTAAATGTTGAAATTTCATCCATATTGACCATTTTGGGATCGTTCGACAGGTCCGGAGTCATCGTTTTTCATCCGAAAATTGATTTTTTGGACTGTACCAAAAATGATTCAAAATGTCAATTGGATCGTGCCTCATGTTGAATAACCACTTTTTAAACACTCACAGTGACCAAAATTGCCATTTTTACAGAGTTTTGCTATCTCAAAAGCTTCCATTTTGACCCGTTCCAGGCACAGAAATGACTTTAAACATACTTATTCTAGTTGACAAAGTCATAATTCACATCCAACAGTCATTTAGTGTCAAAAGATTAAATGTTGAAATTTCATCCATATTGACCATTTTGGGATCGTTCGACAGGTCCGGAGTCATCGTTTTTCATCCAATAATTGATTTTTCGGACTGTACCAAAAATGATTCAAAATGTCAATTGGATCGTGCCTCATGTTGAATAACCACTTTTTAAACCCTCACAGTGACCAAAATTGCCATTTTTACAGAGTTTTGCTTACTCAAAAGCTTCAATTTTGACCCGTTTCAGGCACAGAAAGGACTTTAAACACACTTATTTTAGTTGACAAAGTCATAATTCACATCCAATAGTCATTTAGAGTCAAAAGAATAAATGTTGAAATTTCATCCATATTGACCATTTTGGGATCGTTCGACAGGTCCGGAGTCATCGTTTTTCATCCGAAAATTGATTTTTCGGACTGTACCAAAAATGATTCAAAATGTCAATTGGATCGTGCCTCATGTTGAATAACCACTTTTTAAACCCTCACAGTGACCAAAATTGCCATTTTTACAGAGTTTTGCTTACTCAAAAGCTTCCATTTTGACCCGTTCCAGGCACAGAAATGACTTTAAACACACTTATTCTAGTTGACAAAGTCATAATTCACATCCAACAGTCATTTAGAGTCAAAAGATTAAATGTTGAAATTTCATCCATATTGACCATTTTGGGATCGTTCGACAGGCTTGGAGTCATCGTTTTTCATCCGAAAATTGATTTTTCGGACTGTACCAAAAATGATTCAAAATGTCAATTGGATCGTGCCTCATGTTGAATAACCACTTTTTAAACCCTCACAGTGACCAAAATTGCCATTTTTACAGAGTTTTGCTATCTCAAAAGCTTCCATTTTGACCCGTTCCAGGCACAGAAATGACTTTAAACACACTTATTCTAGTTGACAAAGTCATAATTCACATCCAACAGTCATTTAGAGTCAAAAGATTAAATGTTGAAATTTCATCCATATTGACCATTTTGGGATCGTTCGACAGGTCCGGAGTCATCGTTTTTCATCCAAAAATTGATTTTTCGGACTGTACCAAAAATGATTCAAAATGTCAATTGGATCGTGCCTCATGTTGAATAACCACTTTTTAAACCCTCACAGTGACCAAAATTGCCATTTTTACAGAGTTTTGCTTACTCAAAAGCTTCCATTTTGACCCGTTCCAGGCACAGAAATGACTTTAAACACACTTATTCTAGTTGACAAAGTCATAATTCACATCCAACAGTCATTTAGAGTCAAAAGATTAAATGTTGAAATTTCATCCATATTGACCATTTTGGGATCGTTCGACAGGTCCGGAGTCATCGTTTTTCATATGAAAATTGATTTTTTGTACTGTACCAAAAATGATTCAAAATGTCAATTGGATCGTGCCTCATGTTGAATAACCACTTTTTAAACCCTCACAGTGACCAAAATTGCCATTTTTACAGAGTTTTGCTATCTCAAAAGCTTCCATTTTGACCCGTTTCAGGCACGGAAATGACTTTAAACACACTTATTCTAGTTGACAAAGTCATAATTCACATCCAACAGTCATTTAGAGTCAAAAGATTAAATGTTGAAATTTCATCCATATTGACCATTTTGGGATCGTTCGACAGGTCCGGAGTCATCGTTTTTCATCCGAAAATTGATTTTTTGGACTGTACCAAAAATGATTCAAAATGTCAATTGGATCGTGCCTCATGTTGAATAACCACTTTTTAAACACTCACAGTGACCAAAATTGCCATTTTTACAGAGTTTTGCTATCTCAAAAGCTTCCATTTTGACCCGTTCCAGGCACAGAAATGACTTTAAACATACTTATTCTAGTTGACAAAGTCATAATTCACATCCAACAGTCATTTAGTGTCAAAAGATTAAATGTTGAAATTTCATCCATATTGACCATTTTGGGATCGTTCGACAGGTCCGGAGTCATCGTTTTTCATCCAATAATTGATTTTTCGGACTGTACCAAAAATGATTCAAAATGTCAATTGGATCGTGCCTCATGTTGAATAACCACTTTTTAAACCCTCACAGTGACCAAAATTGCCATTTTTACAGAGTTTTGCTTACTCAAAAGCTTCAATTTTGACCCGTTTCAGGCACAGAAAGGACTTTAAACACACTTATTTTAGTTGACAAAGTCATAATTCACATCCAATAGTCATTTAGAGTCAAAAGAATAAATGTTGAAATTTCATCCATATTGACCATTTTGGGATCGTTCGACAGGTCCGGAGTCATCGTTTTTCATCCGAAAATTGATTTTTCGGACTGTACCAAAAATGATTCAAAATGTCAATTGGATCGTGCCTCATGTTGAATAACCACTTTTTAAACCCTCACAGTGACCAAAATTGCCATTTTTACAGAGTTTTGCTTACTCAAAAGCTTCCATTTTGACCCGTTCCAGGCACAGAAATGACTTTAAACACACTTATTCTAGTTGACAAAGTCATAATTCACATCCAACAGTCATTTAGAGTCAAAAGATTAAATGTTGAAATTTCATCCATATTGACCATTTTGGGATCGTTCGACCGGCTTGGAGTCATCGTTTTTCATCCGAAAATTGATTTTTCGGACTGTACCAAAAATGATTCAAAATGTCAATTGGATCGTGCCTCATGTTGAATAACCACTTTTTAAACCCTCACAGTGACCAAAATTGCCATTTTTACAGAGTTTTGCTTACTCAAAAGCTTCCATTTTGACCCGTTCCAGGCACAGAAATGACTTTAAACACACTTATTCTAGTTGACAAAGTCATAATTCACATCCAACAGTCATTTAGAGTCAAAAGATTAAATGTTGAAATTTCATCCATATTGACCATTTTGGGATCGTTCGACAGGTCCGGAGTCATCGTTTTTCATCCGAAAATTGATTTTTTGGACTGTACCAAAAATGATTCAAAATGTCAATTGGATCGTGCCTCATGTTGAATAACCACTTTTTAAACCCTCACAGTGACCAAAATTGCCATTTTTACAGAGTTTTGCTATCTCAAAAGCTTCCATTTTGACCCGTTTCAGGCACAGAAATGACTTTAAACACACTTATTTTAGTTGACAAAGTCATAATTCACATCCAACAGTCATTTAGAGTCAAAAGATTAAATGTTGAAATTTCATCCATATTGACCATTTTGGGATCGTTCGACAGGTCCGGAGTCATCGTTTTTCATATGAAAATTGATTTTTTGTACTGTACCAAAAATGATTCAAAATGTCAATTGGATCGTGCCTCATGTTGAATAACCACTTTTTAAACCCTCACAGTGACCAAAATTGCCATTTTTACAGAGTTTTGCTATCTCAAAAGCTTCCATTTTGACCCGTTTCAGGCACGGAAATGACTTTAAACACACTTATTCTAGTTGACAAAGTCATAATTCACATCCAACAGTCATTTAGAGTCAAAAGATTAAATGTTGAAATTTCATCCATATTGACCATTTTGGGATCGTTCGACAGGTCCGGAGTCATCGTTTTTCATCCGAAAATTGATTTTTTGGACTGTACCAAAAATGATTCAAAATGTCAATTGGATCGTGCCTCATGTTGAATAACCACTTTTTAAACACTCACAGTGACCAAAATTGCCATTTTTACAGAGTTTTGCTATCTCAAAAGCTTCCATTTTGACCCGTTCCAGGCACAGAAATGACTTTAAACATACTTATTCTAGTTGACAAAGTCATAATTCACATCCAACAGTCATTTAGAGTCAAAAGATTAAATGTTGAAATTTCATCCATATTGACCATTTTGGGATCGTTCGACAGGTCCGGAGTCATCGTTTTTCATCCAATAATTGATTTTTCGGACTGTACCAAAAATGATTCAAAATGTCAATTGGATCGTGCCTCATGTTGAATAACCACTTTTTAAACCCTCACAGTGACCAAAATTGCCATTTTTACAGAGTTTTGCTTACTCAAAAGCTTCAATTTTGACCCGTTTCAGGCACAGAAAGGACTTTAAACACACTTATTTTAGTTGACAAAGTCATAATTCACATCCAACAGTCATTTAGAGTCAAAAGAATAAATGTTGAAATTTCATCCATATTGACCATTTTGGGATCGTTCGACAGGTCCGGAGTCATCGTTTTTCATCCGAAAATTGATTTTTCGGACTGTACCAAAAATTATTCAAAATGTCAATTGGATCGTGCCTCATGTTGAATAACCACTTTTTAAACCCTCACAGTGACCAAAATTGCCATTTTTACAGAGTTTTGCTTACTCAAAAGCTTCCATTTTGACCCGTTCCAGGCACAGAAATGACTTTAAACACACTTATTCTAGTTGACAAAGTCATAATTCACATCCAACAGTCATTTAGAGTCAAAAGATTAAATGTTGAAATTTCATCCATATTGACCATTTTGGGATCGTTCGACAGGTCCGGAGTCATCGTTTTTCATCCGAAAATTGATTTTTTGGACTGTACCAAAAATGATTCAAAATGTCAATTGGATCGTGCCTCATGTTGAATAACCACTTTTTAAACCCTCACAGTGACCAAAATTGCCATTTTTACAGAGTTTTGCTATCTCAAAAGCTTCACTTTTGACCCGTTTCAGGCACAGAAATGACTTTAAACACACTTATTTTAGTTGACAAAGTCATAATTCACATCCAACAGTCATTTAGAGTCAAAAGATTAAATGTTGAAATTTCATCCATATTGACCATTTTGGGATCGTTCGACAGGTCCGGAGTCATCGTTTTTCATCCGAAAATTGATTTTTCGGACTGTACCAAAAATGATTCAAAATGTCAATTGGATCCTGCCTCATGTTGAATAACCACTTTTTAAACCCTCACAGTGACCAAAATTGCCATTTTTACAGAGTTTTGCTATCTCAAAAGCTTCCATTTTGACCCGTTTCAGGCACAGAAATGACTTTAAACACACTTATTCTAGTTGACAAAGTCATAATTCACATCCAACAGTCATTTAGAGTCAAAAGATTAAATGTTGAAATTTCATCCATATTGACCATTTTGGGATCGTTCGACAGGTCCGGAGTCATCGTTTTTCATCCGAAAATTGATTTTTCGGACTGTACCAAAAATGATTCAAAATGTCAATTGGATCGTGCCTCATGTTGAATAACCACTTTTTAAACCCTCACAGTGACCAAAATTGCCATTTTTACAGAGTTTTGCTATCTCAAAAGCTTCCATTTTGACCCGTTTCAGGCACAGAAATGACTTTAAACACACTTATTTTAGTTGACAAAGTCATAATTCACATCCAACAGTCATTTAGAGTCAAAAGATTAAATGTTGAAATTTCATCCATATTGACCATTTTGGGATCGTTCGACAGGTCCGGAGTCATCGTTTTTCATATGAAAATTGATTTTTTGTACTGTACCAAAAATTATTCAAAATGTCAATTGGATCGTGCCTCATGTTGAATAACCACTTTTTAAACCCTCACAGTGACCAAAATTGCCATTTTTACAGAGTTTTGCTATCTCAAAAGCTTCCATTTTGACCCGTTTCAGGCACGGAAATGACTTTAAACACACTTATTCTAGTTGACAAAGTCATAATTCACATCCAACAGTCATTTAGAGTCAAAAGATTAAATGTTGAAATTTCATCCATATTGACCATTTTGGGATCGTTCGACAGGTCCGGAGTCATCGTTTTTCATCCGAAAATTGATTTTTTGGACTGTACCAAAAATGATTCAAAATGTCAATTGGATCGTGCCTCATGTTGAATAACCACTTTTTAAACACTCACAGTGACCAAAATTGCCATTTTTACAGAGTTTTGCTATCTCAAAAGCTTCCATTTTGACCCGTTCCAGGCACAGAAATGACTTTAAACATACTTATTCTAGTTGACAAAGTCATAATTCACATCCAACAGTCATTTAGAGTCAAAAGATTAAATGTTGAAATTTCATCCATATTGACCATTTTGGGATCGTTCGACAGGTCCGGAGTCATCGTTTTTCATCCGAAAATTGATTTTTTGGACTGTACCAAAAATGATTCAAAATGTCAATTGGATCGTGCCTCATGTTGAATAACCACTTTTTAAACACTCACAGTGACCAAAATTGCCATTTTTACAGAGTTTTGCTATCTCAAAAGCTTCCATTTTGACCCGTTCCAGGCACAGAAATGACTTTAAACATACTTATTCTAGTTGACAAAGTCATAATTCACATCCAACAGTCATTTAGAGTCAAAAGATTAAATGTTGAAATTTCATCCATATTGACCATTTTGGGATCGTTCGACAGGTCCGGAGTCATCGTTTTTCATCCAATAATTGATTTTTCGGACTGTACCAAAAATGATTCAAAATGTCAATTGGATCGTGCCTCATGTTGAATAACCACTTTTTAAACCCTCACAGTGACCAAAATTGCCATTTTTACAGAGTTTTGCTTACTCAAAAGCTTCAATTTTGACCCGTTTCAGGCACAGAAAGGACTTTAAACACACTTATTTTAGTTGACAAAGTCATAATTCACATCCAACAGTCATTTAGAGTCAAAAGAATAAATGTTGAAATTTCATCCATATTGACCATTTTGGGATCGTTCGACAGGTCCGGAGTCATCGTTTTTCATCCGAAAATTGATTTTTCGGACTGTACCAAAAATTATTCAAAATGTCAATTGGATCGTGCCTCATGTTGAATAACCACTTTTTAAACCCTCACAGTGACCAAACTTGCCATTTTTACAGAGTTTTGCTTACTCAAAAGCTTCCATTTTGACCCGTTCCAGGCACAGAAATGACTTTAAACACACTTATTCTAGTTGACAAAGTCATAATTCACATCCAACAGTCATTTAGAGTCAAAAGATTAAATGTTGAAATTTCATCCATATTGACCATTTTGGGATCGTTCGACAGGTCCGGAGTCATCGTTTTTCATCCGAAAATTGATTTTTCGGACTGTACCAAAAATGATTCAAAATGTCAATTGGATCGTGCCTCATGTTGAATAACCACTTTTAAACCCTCACAGTGACCAAAATTGCCATTTTTACAGAGTTTTGCTTACTCAAAAGCTTCAATTTTGACCCGTTTCAGGCACAGAAATGACTTTAAACACACTTATTTTAGTTGACAAAGTCATAATTCACATCCAACAGTCATTTAGAGTCAAAAGATTAAATGTTGAAATTTCATCCATATTGACCATTTTGGGATTGTTCGACAGGTCCGGAGTCATCGTTTTTCATCCGAAAATTGATTTTTCGGACTGTACCAAAAATGATTCAAAATGTCAATTGGATCGTGCCTCATGTTGAATAACCACTTTTTAAACCCTCACAGTGACCAAAATTGCCATTTTTACAGAGTTTTGCTATCTCAAAAGCTTCCATTTTGACCCGTTTCAGGCACGGAAATGAATTTAAACACACTTATTCTAGTTGACAAAGTCATAATTCACATCCAACAGTCATTTAGAGTCAAAAGATTAAATGTTGAAATTTCATCCATATTGACCATTTTGGGATCGTTCGACAGGTCCGGAGTCATCGTTTTTCATCCGAAAATTGATTTTTTGGACTGTACCAAAAATGATTCAAAATGTCAATTGGATCGTGCCTCATGTTGAATAACCACTTTTTAAACACTCACAGTGACCAAAATTGCCATTTTTACAGAGTTTTGCTATCTCAAAAGCTTCCATTTTGACCCGTTCCAGGCACAGAAATGACTTTAAACATACTTATTCTAGTTGACAAAGTCATAATTCACATCCAACAGTCATTTAGAGTCAAAAGATTAAATGTTGAAATTTCATCCATATTGACCATTTTGGGATCGTTCGACAGGTCCGGAGTCATCGTTTTTCATCCAATAATTGATTTTTCGGACTGTACCAAAAATGATTCAAAATGTCAATTGGATCGTGCCTCATGTTGAATAACCACTTTTTAAACCCTCACAGTGACCAAAATTGCCATTTTTACAGAGTTTTGCTTACTCAAAAGCTTCAATTTTGACCCGTTTCAGGCACAGAAAGGACTTTAAACACACTTATTTTAGTTGACAAAGTCATAATTCACATCCAACAGTCATTTAGAGTCAAAAGAATAAATGTTGAAATTTCATCCATATTGACCATTTTGGGATCGTTCGACAGGTCCGGAGTCATCGTTTTTCATCCGAAAATTGATTTTTCGGACTGTACCAAAAATTATTCAAAATGTCAATTGGATCGTGCCTCATGTTGAATAACCACTTTTTAAACCCTCACAGTGACCAAAATTGCCATTTTTACAGAGTTTTGCTTACTCAAAAGCTTCCATTTTGACCCGTTCCAGGCACAGAAATGACTTTAAACACACTTATTCTAGTTGACAAAGTCATAATTCACATCCAACAGTCATTTAGAGTCAAAAGATTAAATGTTGAAATTTCATCCATATTGACCATTTTGGGATCGTTCGACAGGTCCGGAGTCATCGTTTTTCATCCAAAAATTGATTTTTCGGACTGTACCAAAAATGATTCAAAATGTCAATTGGATCGTGCCTCATGTTGAATAACCACTTTTTAAACCCTCACAGTGACCAAAATTGCCATTTTTACAGAGTTTTGCTTACTCAAAAGCTTCCATTTTGACCCGTTCCAGGCACAGAAATGACTTTAAACACACTTATTCTAGTTGACAAAGTCATAATTCACATCCAACAGTCATTTAGAGTCAAAAGATTAAATGTTGAAATTTCATCCATATTGACCATTTTGGGATCGTTCGACAGGTCCGGAGTCATCGTTTTTCATCCGAAAATTGATTTTTTGGACTGTACCAAAAATGATTCAAAATGTCAATTGGATCGTGCCTCATGTTGAATAACCACTTTTTAAACCCTCACAGTGACCAAAATTGCCATTTTTACAGAGTTTTGCTATCTCAAAAGCTTCCATTTTGACCCGTTTCAGGCACAGAAATGACTTTAAACACACTTATTTTAGTTGACAAAGTCATAATTCACATCCAACAGTCATTTAGAGTCAAAAGATTAAATGTTGAAATTTCATCCATATTGACCATTTTGGGATCGTTCGACAGGTCCGGAGTCATCGTTTTTCATATGAAAATTGATTTTTTGTACTGTACCAAAAATGATTCAAAATGTCAATTGGATCGTGCCTCATGTTGAATAACCACTTTTTAAACCCTCACAGTGACCAAAATTGCCATTTTTACAGAGTTTTGCTATCTCAAAAGCTTCCATTTTGACCCGTTCCAGGCACAGAAATGACTTTAAACACACTTATTCTAGTTGACAAAGTCATAATTCACATCCAACAGTCATTTAGAGTCAAAAGATTAAATGTTGAAATTTCATCCATATTGACCATTTTGGGATCGTTCGACAGGTCCGGAGTCATCGTTTTTCATCCGAAAATTGATGTTTCGGACTGTACCAAAAATGATTCAAAATGTCAATTGGATCGTGCCTCATGTTGAATAACCACTTTTAAACCCTCACAGTGACCAAAATTGCCATTTTTACAGAGTTTTGCTTACTCAAAAGCTTCAATTTTGACCCGTTTCAGGCACAGAAATGACTTTAAACACACTTATTTTAGTTGACAAAGTCATAATTCACATCCAACAGTCATTTAGAGTCAAAAGATTAAATGTTGAAATTTCATCCATATTGACCATTTTGGGATCGTTCGACAGGTCCGGAGTCATCGTTTTTCATCCGAAAATTGATTTTTCGGACTGTACCAAAAATGATTCAAAATGTCAATTGGATCGTGCCTCATGTTGAATAACCACTTTTTAAACCCTCACAGTGACCAAAATTGCCATTTTTACAGAGTTTTGCTTACTCAAAAGCTTCCATTTTGACCCGTTCCAGGCACAGAAATGACTTTAAACACACTTATTCTAGTTGACAAAGTCATAATTCACATCCAACAGTCATTTAGAGTCAAAAGATTAAATGTTGAAATTTCATCCATATTGACCATTTTGGGATCGTTCGACAGGTCCGGAGTCATCGTTTTTCATCCAAAAATTGATTTTTCGGACTGTACCAAAAATGATTCAAAATGTCAATTGGATCGTGCCTCATGTTGAATAACCACTTTTTAAACCCTCACAGTGACCAAAATTGCCATTTTTACAGAGTTTTGCTTACTCAAAAGCTTCCATTTTGACCCGTTCCAGGCACAGAAATGACTTTAAACACACTTATTCTAGTTGACAAAGTCATAATTCACATCCAACAGTCATTTAGAGTCAAAAGATTAAATGTTGAAATTTCATCCATATTGACCATTTTGGGATCGTTCGACAGGTCCGGAGTCATCGTTTTTCATCCGAAAATTGATTTTTTGGACTGTACCAAAAATGATTCAAAATGTCAATTGGATCGTGCCTCATGTTGAATAACCACTTTTTAAACCCTCACAGTGACCAAAATTGCCATTTTTACAGAGTTTTGCTATCTCAAAAGCTTCCATTTTGACCCGTTTCAGGCACAGAAATGACTTTAAACACACTTATTTTAGTTGACAAAGTCATAATTCACATCCAACAGTCATTTAGAGTCAAAAGATTAAATGTTGAAATTTCATCCATATTGACCATTTTGGGATCGTTCGACAGGTCCGGAGTCATCGTTTTTCATATGAAAATTGATTTTTTGTACTGTACCAAAAATGATTCAAAATGTCAATTGGATCGTGCCTCATGTTGAATAACCACTTTTTAAACCCTCACAGTGACCAAAATTGCCATTTTTACAGAGTTTTGCTATCTCAAAAGCTTCCATTTTGACCCGTTCCAGGCACAGAAATGACTTTAAACACACTTATTCTAGTTGACAAAGTCATAATTCACATCCAACAGTCATTTAGAGTCAAAAGATTAAATGTTGAAATTTCATCCATATTGACCATTTTGGGATCGTTCGACAGGTCCGGAGTCATCGTTTTTCATCCGAAAATTGATGTTTCGGACTGTACCAAAAATGATTCAAAATGTCAATTGGATCGTGCCTCATGTTGAATAACCACTTTTAAACCCTCACAGTGACCAAAATTGCCATTTTTACAGAGTTTTGCTTACTCAAAAGCTTCAATTTTGACCCGTTTCAGGCACAGAAATGACTTTAAACACACTTATTTTAGTTGACAAAGTCATAATTCACATCCAACAGTCATTTAGAGTCAAAAGATTAAATGTTGAAATTTCATCCATATTGACCATTTTGGGATCGTTCGACAGGTCCGGAGTCATCGTTTTTCATCCGAAAATTGATTTTTCGGACTGTACCAAAAATGATTCAAAATGTCAATTGGATCGTGCCTCATGTTGAATAACCACTTTTTAAACCCTCACAGTGACCAAAATTGCCATTTTTACAGAGTTTTGCTTACTCAAAAGCTTCCATTTTGACCCGTTCCAGGCACAGAAATGACTTTAAACACACTTATTCTAGTTGACAAAGTCATAATTCACATCCAACAGTCATTTAGAGTCAAAAGATTAAATGTTGAAATTTCATCCATATTGACCATTTTGGGATCGTTCGACAGGCTTGGAGTCATCGTTTTTCATCCGAAAATTGATTTTTCGGACTGTACCAAAAATGATTCAAAATGTCAATTGGATCGTGCCTCATGTTGAATAACCACTTTTTAAACCCTCACAGTGACCAAAATTGCCATTTTTACAGAGTTTTGCTATCTCAAAAGCTTCCATTTTGACCCGTTCCAGGCACAGAAATGACTTTAAACACACTTATTCTAGTTGACAAAGTCATAATTCACATCCAACAGTCATTTAGAGTCAAAAGATTAAATGTTGAAATTTCATCCATATTGACCATTTTGGGATCGTTCGACAGGAGTCATCGTTTTTCATCCAAAAATTGATTTTTCGGACTGTACCAAAAATGATTCAAAATGTCAATTGGATCGTGCCTCATGTTGAATAACCACTTTTTAAACCCTCACAGTGACCAAAATTGCCATTTTTACAGAGTTTTGCTTACTCAAAAGCTTCCATTTTGACCCGTTCCAGGCACAGAAATGACTTTAAACACACTTATTCTAGTTGACAAAGTCATAATTCACATCCAACAGTCATTTAGAGTCAAAAGATTAAATGTTGAAATTTCATCCATATTGACCATTTTGGGATCGTTCGACAGGTCCGGAGTCATCGTTTTTCAACCGAAAATTGATTTTTTGGACTGTACCAAAAATGATTCAAAATGTCAATTGGATCGTGCCTCATGTTGAATAACCACTTTTTAAACCCTCACAGTGACCAAAATTGCCATTTTTACAGAGTTTTGCTATCTCAAAAGCTTCACTTTTGACCCGTTTCAGGCACAGAAATGACTTTAAACACACTTATTTTAGTTGACAAAGTCATAATTCACATCCAACAGTCATTTAGAGTCAAAAGATTAAATGTTGAAATTTCATCCATATTGACCATTTTGGGATCGTTCGACAGGTCCGGAGTCATCGTTTTTCATCCGAAAATTGATTTTTCGGACTGTACCAAAAATGATTCAAAATGTCAATTGGATCCTGCCTCATGTTGAATAACCACTTTTTAAACCCTCACAGTGACCAAAATTGCCATTTTTACAGAGTTTTGCTATCTCAAAAGCTTCCATTTTGACCCGTTTCAGGCACAGAAATGACTTTAAACACACTTATTCTAGTTGACAAAGTCATAATTCACATCCAACAGTCATTTAGAGTCAAAAGATTAAATGTTGAAATTTCATCCATATTGACCATTTTGGGATCGTTCGACAGGTCCGGAGTCATCGTTTTTCATCCGAAAATTGATTTTTCGGACTGTACCAAAAATGATTCAAAATGTCAATTGGATCGTGCCTCATGTTGAATAACCACTTTTTAAACCCTCACAGTGACCAAAATTGCCATTTTTACAGAGTTTTGCTATCTCAAAAGCTTCCATTTTGACCCGTTTCAGGCACAGAAATGACTTTAAACACACTTATTTTAGTTGACAAAGTCATAATTCACATCCAACAGTCATTTAGAGTCAAAAGATTAAATGTTGAAATTTCATCCATATTGACCATTTTGGGATCGTTCGACAGGTCCGGAGTCATCGTTTTTCATATGAAAATTGATTTTTTGTACTGTACCAAAAATTATTCAAAATGTCAATTGGATCGTGCCTCATGTTGAATAACCACTTTTTAAACCCTCACAGTGACCAAAATTGCCATTTTTACAGAGTTTTGCTATCTCAAAAGCTTCCATTTTGACCCGTTTCAGGCACGGAAATGACTTTAAACACACTTATTCTAGTTGACAAAGTCATAATTCACATCCAACAGTCATTTAGAGTCAAAAGATTAAATGTTGAAATTTCATCCATATTGACCATTTTGGGATCGTTCGACAGGTCCGGAGTCATCGTTTTTCATCCGAAAATTGATTTTTTGGACTGTACCAAAAATGATTCAAAATGTCAATTGGATCGTGCCTCATGTTGAATAACCACTTTTTAAACACTCACAGTGACCAAAATTGCCATTTTTACAGAGTTTTGCTTACTCAAAAGCTTCAATTTTGACCCGTTTCAGGCACAGAAATGACTTTAAACACACTTATTTTAGTTGACAAAGTCATAATTCACATCCAACAGTCATTTAGAGTCAAAAGATTAAATGTTGAAATTTCATCCATATTGACCATTTTGGGATCGTTCGACAGGTCCGGAGTCATCGTTTTTCATCCGAAAATTGATTTTTCGGACTGTACCAAAAATGATTCAAAATGTCAATTGGATCGTGCCTCATGTTGAATAACCACTTTTTAAACCCTCACAGTGACCAAAATTGCCATTTTTACAGAGTTTTGCTTACTCAAAAGCTTCAATTTTGACCCGTTTCAGGCACAGAAAGGACTTTAAACACACTTATTTTAGTTGACAAAGTCATAATTCACATCCAACAGTCATTTAGAGTCAAAAGAATAAATGTTGAAATTTCATCCATATTGACCATTTTGGGATCGTTCGACAGGTCCGGAGTCATCGTTTTTCATCCGAAAATTGATTTTTCGGACTGTACCAAAAATTATTCAAAATGTCAATTGGATCGTGCCTCATGTTGAATAACCACTTTTTAAACCCTCACAGTGACCAAAATTGCCATTTTTACAGAGTTTTGCTTACTCAAAAGCTTCCATTTTGACCCGTTCCAGGCACAGAAATGACTTTAAACACACTTATTCTAGTTGACAAAGTCATAATTCACATCCAACAGTCATTTAGAGTCAAAAGATTAAATGTTGAAATTTCATCCATATTGACCATTTTGGGATCGTTCGACAGGTCCGGAGTCATCGTTTTTCATCCGAAAATTGATTTTTCGGACTGTACCAAAAATGATTCAAAATGTCAATTGGATCGTGCCTCATGTTGAATAACCACTTTTAAACCCTCACAGTGACCAAAATTGCCATTTTTACAGAGTTTTGCTTACTCAAAAGCTTCAATTTTGACCCGTTTCAGGCACAGAAATGACTTTAAACACACTTATTTTAGTTGACAAAGTCATAATTCACATCCAACAGTCATTTAGAGTCAAAAGATTAAATGTTGAAATTTCATCCATATTGACCATTTTGGGATCGTTCGACAGGTCCGGAGTCATCGTTTTTCATCCGAAAATTGATTTTTCGGACTGTACCAAAAATGATTCAAAATGTCAATTGGATCGTGCCTCATGTTGAATAACCACTTTTTAAACCCTCACAGTGACCAAAATTGCCATTTTTACAGAGTTTTGCTTACTCAAAAGCTTCCATTTTGACCCGTTCCAGGCACAGAAATGACTTTAAACACACTTATTCTAGTTGACAAAGTCATAATTCACATCCAACAGTCATTTAGAGTCAAAAGTTTAAATGTTGAAATTTCATCCATATTGACCATTTTGGGATCGTTCGACAGGCTTGGAGTCATCGTTTTTCATCCGAAAATTGATTTTTCGGACTGTACCAAAAATGATTCAAAATGTCAATTGGATCGTGCCTCATGTTGAATAACCACTTTTTAAACCCTCACAGTGACCAAAATTGCCATTTTTACAGAGTTTTGCTATCTCAAAAGCTTCCATTTTGACCCGTTCCAGGCACAGAAATGACTTTAAACACACTTATTCTAGTTGACAAAGTCATAATTCACATCCAACAGTCATTTAGAGTCAAAAGATTAAATGTTGAAATTTCATCCATATTGACCATTTTGGGATCGTTCGACAGGTCCGGAGTCATCGTTTTTCATCCAAAAATTGATTTTTCGGACTGTACCAAAAATGATTCAAAATGTCAATTGGATCGTGCCTCATGTTGAATAACCACTTTTTAAACCCTCACAGTGACCAAAATTGCCATTTTTACAGAGTTTTGCTTACTCAAAAGCTTCCATTTTGACCCGTTCCAGGCACAGAAATGACTTTAAACACACTTATTCTAGTTGACAAAGTCATAATTCACATCCAACAGTCATTTAGAGTCAAAAGATTAAATGTTGAAATTTCATCCATATTGACCATTTTGGGATCGTTCGACAGGTCCGGAGTCATCGTTTTTCATCCGAAAATTGATTTTTTGGACTGTACCAAAAATGATTCAAAATGTCAATTGGATCGTGCCTCATGTTGAATAACCACTTTTTAAACCCTCACAGTGACCAAAATTGCCATTTTTACAGAGTTTTGCTATCTCAAAAGCTTCACTTTTGACCCGTTTCAGGCACAGAAATGACTTTAAACACACTTATTTTAGTTAACAAAGTCATAATTCACATCCAACAGTCATTTAGAGTCAAAAGATTAAATGTTGAAATTTCATCCATATTGACCATTTTGGGATCGTTCGACAGGTCCGGAGTCATCGTTTTTCATCCGAAAATTGATTTTTCGGACTGTACCAAAAATGATTCAAAATGTCAATTGGATCCTGCCTCATGTTGAATAACCACTTTTTAAACCCTCACAGTGACCAAAATTGCCATTTTTACAGAGTTTTGCTATCTCAAAAGCTTCCATTTTGACCCGTTTCAGGCACGGAAATGACTTTAAACACACTTATTCTAGTTGACAAAGTCATAATTCACATCCAACAGTCATTTAGAGTCAAAAGATTAAATGTTGAAATTTCATCCATATTGACCATTTTGGGATCGTTCGACAGGTCCGGAGTCATCGTTTTTCATCCGAAAATTGATTTTTTGGACTGTACCAAAAATGATTCAAAATGTCAATTGGATCGTGCCTCATGTTGAATAACCACTTTTTAAACACTCACAGTGACCAAAATTGCCATTTTTACAGAGTTTTGCTATCTCAAAAGCTTCCATTTTGACCCGTTCCAGGCACAGAAATGACTTTAAACATACTTATTCTAGTTGACAAAGTCATAATTCACATCCAACAGTCATTTAGAGTCAAAAGATTAAATGTTGAAATTTCATCCATATTGACCATTTTGGGATCGTTCGACAGGTCCGGAGTCATCGTTTTTCATCCAATAATTGATTTTTCGGACTGTACCAAAAATGATTCAAAATGTCAATTGGATCGTGCCTCATGTTGAATAACCACTTTTTAAACCCTCACAGTGACCAAAATTGCCATTTTTACAGAGTTTTGCTTACTCAAAAGCTTCAATTTTGACCCGTTTCAGGCACAGAAAGGACTTTAAACACACTTATTTTAGTTGACAAAGTCATAATTCACATCCAACAGTCATTTAGAGTCAAAAGAATAAATGTTGAAATTTCATCCATATTGACCATTTTGGGATCGTTCGACAGGTCCGGAGTCATCGTTTTTCATCCGAAAATTGATTTTTCGGACTGTACCAAAAATGATTCAAAATGTCAATTGGATCGTGCCTCATGTTGAATAACCACTTTTTAAACCCTCACAGTGACCAAAATTGCCATTTTTACAGAGTTTTGCTTACTCAAAAGCTTCCATTTTGACCCGTTCCAGGCACAGAAATGACTTTAAACACACTTATTCTAGTTGACAAAGTCATAATTCACATCCAACAGTCATTTAGAGTCAAAAGATTAAATGTTGAAATTTCATCCATATTGACCATTTTGGGATCGTTCGACAGGTCCGGAGTCATCGTTTTTCATCCGAAAATTGATGTTTCGGACTGTACCAAAAATGATTCAAAATGTCAATTGGATCGTGCCTCATGTTGAATAACCACTTTTAAACCCTCACAGTGACCAAAATTGCCATTTTTACAGAGTTTTGCTTACTCAAAAGCTTCAATTTTGACCCGTTTCAGGCACAGAAATGACTTTAAACACACTTATTTTAGTTGACAAAGTCATAATTCACATCCAACAGTCATTTAGAGTCAAAAGATTAAATGTTGAAATTTCATCCATATTGACCATTTTGGGATCGTTCGACAGGTCCGGAGTCATCGTTTTTCATCCGAAAATTGATTTTTCGGACTGTACCAAAAATGATTCAAAATGTCAATTGGATCGTGCCTCATGTTGAATAACCACTTTTTAAACCCTCACAGTGACCAAAATTGCCATTTTTACAGAGTTTTGCTTACTCAAAAGCTTCCATTTTGACCCGTTCCAGGCACAGAAATGACTTTAAACACACTTATTCTAGTTGACAAAGTCATAATTCACATCCAACAGTCATTTAGAGTCAAAAGATTAAATGTTAAAATTTCATCCATATTGACCGTTTTGGGATCGTTCGACAGGCTTGGAGTCATCGTTTTTCATCCGAAAATTGATTTTTCGGACTGTACCAAAAATGATTCAAAATGTCAATTGGATCGTGCCTCATGTTGAATAACCACTTTTTAAACCCTCACAGTGACCAAAATTGCCATTTTTACAGAGTTTTGCTATCTCAAAAGCTTCCATTTTGACCCGTTCCAGGCACAGAAATGACTTTAAACACACTTATTCTAGTTGACAAAGTCATAATTCACATCCAACAGTCATTTAGAGTCAAAAGATTAAATGTTGAAATTTCATCCATATTGACCATTTTGGGATCGTTCGACAGGTCCGGAGTCATCGTTTTTCATCCAAAAATTGATTTTTCGGACTGTACCAAAAATGATTCAAAATGTCAATTGGATCGTGCCTCATGTTGAATAACCACTTTTTAAACCCTCACAGTGACCAAAATTGCCATTTTTACAGAGTTTTGCTTACTCAAAAGCTTCCATTTTGACCCGTTCCAGGCACAGAAATGACTTTAAACACACTTATTCTAGTTGACAAAGTCATAATTCACATCCAACAGTCATTTAGAGTCAAAAGATTAAATGTTGAAATTTCATCCATATTGACCATTTTGGGATCGTTCGACAGGTCCGGAGTCATCGTTTTTCATCCGAAAATTGATTTTTTGGACTGTACCAAAAATGATTCAAAATGTCAATTGGATCGTGCCTCATGTTGAATAACCACTTTTTAAACCCTCACAGTGACCAAAATTGCCATTTTTACAGAGTTTTGCTATCTCAAAAGCTTCACTTTTGACCCGTTTCAGGCACAGAAATGACTTTAAACACACTTATTCTAGTTGACAAAGTCATAATTCACATCCAACAGTCATTTAGAGTCAAAAGATTAAATGTTGAAATTTCATCCATATTGACCATTTTGGGATCGTTCGACAGGTCCGGAGTCATCGTTTTTCATCTGAAAATTGATTTTTCGGACTGTACCAAAAATGATTCAAAATGTCAATTGGATCGTGCCTCATGTTGAATAACCACTTTTTAAACCCTCACAGTGACCAAAATTGCCATTTTTACAGAGTTTTGCTATCTCAAAAGCTTCCATTTTGACCCGTTTCAGGCACAGAAATGACTTTAAACACACTTATTTTAGTTGACAAAGTCATAATTCACATCCAACAGTCATTTAGAGTCAAAAGATTAAATGTTGAAATTTCATCCATATTGACCATTTTGGGATCGTTCGACAGGTCGGGAGTCATCGTTTTTCATCCAATAATTGATTTTTCGAACTGTACCAAAAATGATTCAAAATGTCAATTGGATCGTGCCTCATGTTGAATAACCACTTTTTAAACCCTCACAGTGACCAAAATTGCCATTTTTACAGAGTTTTGCTTACGCAAAAGCTTCAATTTTGACCCGTTTCAGGCACAGAAAGGACTTTAAACACACTTATTTTAGTTGACAAAGTCATAATTCACATCCAACAGTCATTTAGAGTCAAAAGAATAAATGTTGAAATTTCATCCATATTGACCATTTTGGGATCGTTCGACAGGTCCGGAGTCATCGTTTTTCATCCGAAAATTGATTTTTCGGACTGTACCAAAAATTATTCAAAATGTCAATTGGATCGTGCCTCATGTTGAATAACCACTTTTTAAACCCTCACAGTGACCAAAATTGCCATTTTTACAGAGTTTTGCTTACTCAAAAGCTTCCATTTTGACCCGTTCCAGGCACAGAAATGACTTTAAACACACTTATTCTAGTTGACAAAGTCATAATTCACATCCAACAGTCATTTAGAGTCAAAAGATTAAATGTTGAAATTTCATCCATATTGACCATTTTGGGATCGTTCGACAGGTCCGGAGTCATCGTTTTTCATCCGAAAATTGATTTTTCGGACTGTACCAAAAATGATTCAAAATGTCAATTGGATCGTGCCTCATGTTGAATAACCACATTTAAACCCTCACAGTGACCAAAATTGCCATTTTTACAGAGTTTTGCTATCTCAAAAGCTTCCATTTTGACCCGTTTCAGGCACAGAAATGACTTTAAACACACTTATTCTAGTTGACAAAGTCATAATTCACATCCAACAGTCATTTAGAGTCAAAAGATTAAATGTTGAAATTTCATCCATATTGACCATTTTGGGATCGTTCGACAGGTCCGGAGTCATCGTTTTTCATCCGAAAATTGATTTTTCGGACTGTACCAAAAATGATTCAAAATGTCAATTGGATCGTGCCTCATGTTGAATAACCACTTTTTAAACCCTCACAGTGACCAAAATTGCCATTTTTACAGAGTTTTGCTATCTCAAAAGCTTCCATTTTGACCCGTTTCAGGCACAGAAATGACTTTAAACACACTTATTTTAGTTGACAAAGTCATAATTCACATCCAACAGTCATTTAGAGTCAAAAGATTAAATGTTGAAATTTCATCCATATTGACCATTTTGGGATCGTTCGACAGGTCCGGAGTCATCGTTTTTCATATGAAAATTGGTTTTTTGTACTGTACCAAAAATTATTCAAAATGTCAATTGGATCGTGCCTCTTGTTGAATAACCACTTTTTAAACCCTCACAGTGACCAAAATTGCCATTTTTACAGAGTTTTGCTATCTCAAAAGCTTCCATTTTGACCCGTTTCAGGCACGGAAATGACTTTAAACACACTTATTCTAGTTGACAAAGTCATAATTCACATCCAACAGTCATTTAGAGTCAAAAGATTAAATGTTGAAATTTCATCCATATTGACCATTTTGGGATCGTTCGACAGGTCCGGAGTCATCGTTTTTCATCCGAAAATTGATTTTTTGGACTGTACCAAAAATGATTCAAAATGTCAATTGGATCGTGCCTCATGTTGAATAACCACTTTTTAAACACTCACAGTGACCAAAATTGCCATTTTTACAGAGTTTTGCTATCTCAAAAGCTTCCATTTTGACCCGTTCCAGGCACAGAAATGACTTTAAACATACTTATTCTAGTTGACAAAGTCATAATTCACATCCAACAGTCATTTAGAGTCAAAAGATTAAATGTTGAAATTTCATCCATATTGACCATTTTGGGATCGTTCGACAGGTCTGGATGCATCGTTTTTCATCCAATAATTGATTTTTCGGACTGTACCAAAAATGATTCAAAATGTCAATTGGATCGTGCCTCATGTTGAATAACCACTTTTTAAACCCTCACAGTGACCAAAATTGCCATTTTTACAGAGTTTTGCTTACTCAAAAGCTTCAATTTTGACCCGTTTCAGGCACAGAAAGGACTTTAAACACACTTATTTTAGTTGACAAAGTCATAATTTACATCCAACAGTCATTTAGAGTCAAAAGAATAAATGTTGAAATTTCATCCATATTGACCATTTTGGGATCGTTCGACAGGTCCGGAGTCATCGTTTTTCATCCGAAAATTGATTTTTCGGACTGTACCAAAAATTATTCAAAATGTCAATTGGATCGTGCCTCATGTTGAATAACCACTTTTTAAACCCTCACAGTGACCAAAATTGCCATTTTTACAGAGTTTTGCTTACTCAAAAGCTTCCATTTTGACCCGTTCCAGGCACAGAAATGACTTTAAACACACTTATTCTAGTTGACAAAGTCATAATTCACATCCAACAGTCATTTAGAGTCAAAAGATTAAATGTTGAAATTTCATCCATATTGACCATTTTGGGATCGTTCGACAGGTCCGGAGTCATCGTTTTTCATCCGAAAATTGATTTTGCGGACTGTACCAAAAATGATTCAAAATGTCAATTGGATCGTGCCTCATGTTGAATAACCACTTTTAAACCCTCACAGTGACCAAAATTGCCATTTTTACAGAGTTTTGCTTACTCAAAAGCTTCAATTTTGACCCGTTTCAGGCACAGAAATGACTTTAAACACACTTATTTTAGTTGACAAAGTCATAATTCACATCCAACAGTCATTTAGAGTCAAAAGATTAAATGTTGAAATTTCATCCATATTGACCATTTTGGGATCGTTCGACAGGTCCGGAGTCATCGTTTTTCATCCGAAAATTGATTTTTCGGACTGTACCAAAAATGATTCAAAATGTCAATTGGATCGTGCCTCATGTTGAATAACCACTTTTTAAACCCTCACAGTGACCAAAATTGCCATTTTTACAGAGTTTTGCTTACTCAAAAGCTTCCATTTTGACCCGTTCCAGGCACAGAAATGACTTTAAACACACTTATTCTAGTTGACAAAGTCATAATTCACATCCAACAGTCATTTAGAGTCAAAAGATTAAATGTTGAAATTTCATCCATATTGACCATTTTGGGATCGTTCGACAGGCTTGGAGTCATCGTTTTTCATCCGAAAATTGATTTTTCGGACTGTACCAAAAATGATTCAAAATGTCAATTGGATCGTGCCTCATGTTGAATAACCACTTTTTAAACCCTCACAGTGACCAAAATTGCCATTTTTACAGAGTTTTGCTATCTCAAAAGCTTCCATTTTGACCCGTTCCAGGCACAGAAATGACTTTAAACACACTTATTCTAGTTGACAAAGTCATAATTCACATCCAACAGTCATTTAGAGTCAAAAGATTAAATGTTGAAATTTCATCCATATTGACCATTTTGGGATCGTTCGACAGGTCCGGAGTCATCGTTTTTCATCCAAAAATTGATTTTTCGGACTGTACCAAAAATGATTCAAAATGTCAATTGGATCGTGCCTCATGTTGAATAACCACTTTTTAAACCCTCACAGTGACCAAAATTGCCATTTTTACAGAGTTTTGCTTACTCAAAAGCTTCCATTTTGACCCGTTCCAGGCACAGAAATGACTTTAAACACACTTATTCTAGTTGACAAAGTCATAATTCACATCCAACAGTCATTTAGAGTCAAAAGATTAAATGTTGAAATTTCATCCATATTGACCATTTTGGGATCGTTCGACAGGTCCGGAGTCATCGTTTTTCATCCGAAAATTGATTTTTTGGACTGTACCAAAAATGATTCAAAATGTCAATTGGATCGTGCCTCATGTTGAATAACCACTTTTTAAACCCTCACAGTGACCAAAATTGCCATTTTTACAGAGTTTTGCTATCTCAAAAGCTTCACTTTTGACCCGTTTCAGGCACAGAAATGACTTTAAACACACTTATTTTAGTTGACAAAGTCATAATTCACATCCAACAGTCATTTAGAGTCGGGGGCGCTAGAGGGCGCACTGCGGGATGGCTGACTGCTAAGTCAGCTCCGCCGGACGAGTGCGTGTTCACGGACCCCTTGGCCCCGATTTCATCCCGTTCTCCGTGAAAAACAGCGGAATGGACGCGTAAGTGATCCGGCTCGGTAATGTGTTGACGCCGAACAATGAATATGTAACGCGACGAAGAAATCAGCGAAAATCCTCCCGGCGTTGGGAGACTGTTCAAGATGGCGGCGCGCGGTCGCGGCGATCGCGGCTGAAACTGAACGCTGTCGCCCTCGGAGGACCACAGGACTCTCCCCATCCCGGCGCACAGTCGGTGAGACACGGGAACAGGGGCAAAAGCAGTATTGATATGAAGGTGCACTGGACAGATCTTTTATTATGCACTGTGCGTTCCACGGCAACAAAATGGCGGCGGCGGTGACACGCAAGATTGGTGACTCTGCCCCAGGCACTGCCGGCCCCCCGTTCCGCGGCGCCAGCAAGTGAACAGGTACCGGAACGCAATACAGCGCTGCCAAGGGGGCGAGCGGTGGAGATAGGCGGCAGGGGGCTCGCCGGCAGAGGTGGGGTGGTGCGAGGCTTCCCAACGCTTCAACGCGCTGCACCAGTGGGCGCGAACCAGTACCGCCGGCGCCAACGGGACTGCCTCACACGATCTGGCTGATGAATGAAGCGCACTGCAGCCCCCTAAACACATCCACCTTCGCGAGACGCGCCAGCGTGTCACCGGACGCCGCCCTGGGACAGTATGTGGCTAAGTGGCCATTCAAATGAATAGATCCCCAGCGCAGGGGGTGGCCAGAGCGCAAACGCGACGCACACGGATAACGACCAAACCAGCAGCCCCAACGAGCCCGAAAGTCGCTAGCCCAGCCGCACCTGCGGGCGCCATGGGGAAGCCCGATAGACAGCAAACGAAACTGCCTTTCGAGGCGAAAAAGCAAACGGCAAAAACGGGAGCTGCCCTGGACACTGACGGAGACCAGGCCCTGGGAGACGGCGCCGGCATGGAGGCAGTATTGAGGGCCATCCAGCAGAGCTTGCACGACATGAACAGCAAAATGGACAGCGTTGTGGCAAGGGTGGACTCGCTGTCGCACAAGCTGGAAAATCACGGCGAGCGGCTGGGGGAGGCAGAGCAGAGGATTTCCTCGGTGGAGGACCACACCAGATCCATGGCGAAAACACACGGCGCCATTGAAAAGACCCTGGAAACCCTGAAGGCGAAGGTGGAGGACCAGGAAGCGAGGTCCCGCCGCAACAACGTACGCATCTCGGGCCTGCCGGAATCCACCAACACCGGCAGGATGGAGACGTACGTGGAGAACATGCTGAAAGATATCTTCGGGGCTGAAAGCTTCTCCGACGTCTTCCTGGTCGAACGGGCACACCGTTCCCTGGCCCCCACTCCAAAACCGGGGGCTCCGCCTCGGATAATCATCGCTCGAGTGCTAAACTACAGGGACAGGGATGCCGTACTTCGAATGGCGAGGGAAAAAGGCGCCATCACTCACCAGGGCAACTCGCTGGAGTTTTACCCAGACCACACCATGGCGGTACAGCAGGCAAGGAAGGAATTCGCTCCAGTGAAGAAGAAACTACGGGAACTAGACATTGGTTACGCGATGCTGTACCCAGCAAAACTTAAAATCCTAACGGATGGCAAACCGGTGGTTCTCACGACGGTCCAGGCCGCGCAGGACTACATCAAGACCCTCACCAAACGCCGGAAAAATCAGGAGGCTGCGGCCAGAATGAGCGACAACGACTGAAGACAAAATAACTGCTCTGTGCGCGAAATTGGAGTGCTTTCTCGGAACTGGCAGCGGGCGATGGACACTTCTGACAAAGTGCACCTGCACGTCGAGACCCGCAGGACTGGTGTTGTCGCTGCTGATGAACTATGGCAGGGAGTCGCCATCGGCAGTATCGCAGTGAGTACACTTGGGGAGTGTTGATGCAGAACCCGGACGAGTGCTCTGGGCCTCGCCAGGTTAGAGACATGCGGCCGGCTGGCTATACTGACTGCTTTATCACCGTGCCACCCTGAGACACTAACTTCGAGGGGCTGTGACACTGCCTACATGGGTGTTGAAACCTCGGAGGGACATGGAGTGAATGACACTGATCATGTTATATTTGCGGGGGTTTGGAGGCGGGAGGAGGGGACTAGGGGATGTTTATTGACGTTATCATTAACTAGAGATCGCACTCGTCCACATCCACTATGTGGGTGGAGATGTGTGCTTCGGGCAGCACCCCCAGGAGGGTGTTCCCCACAACATGTTTAATCGCAGTTCTGATGTTTGGGGGGGAATGGCTTTGGCACAGTTTGGGCGCTGAAGTGGGAGGCGGGGGGTTGGGGAAGCTGGGAAGAGTTAATATGTTTGCACTGTGTCTGAGAAGCATTGCGACCTCTTTTATTGCCTATATTATGTATGCTGTAAATGAGCTGTTCCACAGGTGGCCACATAGAGCACGCGACACACAATTTCACCTGACCACGTACTAATGGCACGCTCTGACACACTCAATTTCATCACATGGAATGTCAGGGGGCTGGGGAATCCGAAAAAGAAACGGCAGATGTTTGCGTACTTTGACAGACTTCAGGTGGATGTGGCATTTCTACAAGAAACACACATGGCACCCAATTCCACATCCGGGCTGGGCTCAAAATGGGCGGAATCAGCTACTGGCGCATATTACTCGACGTACTCCCGTGGCGTCAGTATCTTGATCAAGAAGGGTACACACTTCAAGATTAACGACACGTACACTGACGCAGGAGGGAGATATGTTATAGTGGCAGGCGAGACAAGACACCAGAAACTAGCCCTTGTGAATGTGTATGGTCCGAATGTGGATGATGCGGGTTTTTTTGAACGGTTGTGGCACACTATAGCGGATGTACAAGCGGACAATGTCATCTGGGGAGGGGACTTTAACGTGACACTCAGGGACGGGCTCGACAGAGCGTCACACACACCTGAGCAACATACCAAGGCGAGGGAAATGCTGCTGGACGCAATGTCCAATCTACATGTAAGCGATCTGTGGCGGCTACAACACCCGGGGGAGCAGGTTGCCACGCACATAAATGCTGCAAATAGAAGCTGGTCCAGGTTGGACTTTTGGCTGGCTACACAGGACGTCCTTGCATGGGTGGAACAGATAACGCATCTCCCGAGAACACTGTCGGATCACGGCCCTGTTCTTTTGAGGTTGCGAATCCTACACTATGTTCCGCCACCCTACACCTGGCGCTTTAACGCACAGGCCCTGCGTGATCCGCTGTATGTCGACACAATCCAAAAAGCGATCACTGACTACTTTGAACTAAATGCCCCCACCACGGAGGACCCGTGCCTCCTATGGGAAGCATTTAAAGCAACTATCCGGGGCGTGTGCATCACCACGTCCTCTGGCATATTAAAAGATATTCGTCACCAACTAAAAAGGAGGGAGGAGCTGCTTCAAGACCTGGAGCGGAGGTACACAAACACTGGAGACACGGCACTGCTCAGTGACATTCAGACACTACTATTAGAATATGACACATTTGCTGATGACGAACTTAAATATATCTTCAAGAGAACGACGGCTAGGAGATATGGGGAGGGAGGCAGACCGGGCAGGGCCCTAGCGGAAAAGATTTGTTCAGGGAGGGCGCAACAGCACATAGCGACTATACGTACCAAACAGGGCACCCGTGCGCATGACATGCCGACCATTCTGGGTGAATTCAGAGACACCTACGGGACACTTTATGGGGCCAGAGCTCAAGTATCTCGGGAGGAAATTTTGGAATACATGGCTGACGTTGAAATCGCCTGGCTGGCTGACGGGCACAGGGAGTATTTGGCTAGGCCTCTCACGACACAAGAAATCATAGACACTATCAAACGGCTCCCCAATGGCAAGGCGCCAGGCCCAGACGGCTTCGTCATAGAATTCTATAAAACTTATGCGGACACGCTAGCACCCCATCTGGTAAATCTATACGAGGCTGCACACGAGGCCCAAACACTGCCACCGTCCATGAGAGAGGCGTTGATCGTCACCCTACTGAAACCGGGCAAAGACGAAGAACACTGCGACTCTTACCGCCCCCTCTCCTTGATAAACATAGACACCAAGATACTGGCCAGCATCCTAGCAGACCGACTGAAGCCATTAATGCCGTTGTTGGTAAGACCTGACCAGGCTGGTTTCATTCCGGACCGATCGACCACACACAACACCCGCACCCTTTTCGCGCTGGCACACTACTTGGCCCCAGATATTAAAGCTGTCGCTGTCTTGTTGGATGCGGCTAAGGCATTCGATACAATTGATTGGCCGTTCCTTCACGCAGTCCTGATCCGGATGGGATTCCCCCCGTTATTCATAGGATGGATTACGATGCTATACTCGGGCCTGTCGGCCCGCATACGGGTTAACAAGCATCTGTCGTCCCCTATACCCATCGAGCGAGGCACTAGACAAGGGTGTCCTTTATCACCAATGCTATTCGCCCTCATACTGGAACCCTTGGCTTGTAAAATAAGACAACACCACCACTACTCAGCTATTCAGTTGCCTACGCGACCCATACACATAGCCTTATATGCAGACGACATGGTCCTGTACGTAAAAAACCCTGAGGCGAATCTCAATCCACTTCTTAGGGAATACATTAAATTTGGCCAATACTCGGGACTCCACATCAATTGGGGCAAATCACTCATACTCCCGCTGACGGACGGAACCCGGCCCTTCGTGCTGGACTACCCCCTGGAATGGCAGGAGGAACCGACGAAATATTTGGGCGTTTGGTTCCACAGAGACCCGGAGCTGGTCATTCGCACCAACTACGGGAGGACTGTCTCCACGCTGGAGGATAAGGTCAAAAGATGGATTGGGCTGCCGCTCTCACTGGCAGACAGACTTGCCATTGTGAAAATGGTACTCCTGCCCAAATTCTTATATCTCTTCAATAATATACCTATTAAGCCGCCGGCCGAGGTGTTCCGCAACATCAAATCCCTCATGCTCTCCTTGATATGGGCGGGGAAGCAGGCTAGGTTGGACCTGCAAACTCTGACTCTCCCATTCGCTAAAGGGGGCTTCAAGGTGCCGGATATTTACCTGTACTACCAGTGCGCTCAGGCGCAATTCGCGCACTATTGGTTCCATGAGATCCCTTTTTTAACGCACGTAGCAGTAGAACATGGAGACGCTGATCCCATCCCACTGACCAGTATACTAACGCACAAACGTCCCAGGTTGCACGATCATGACATCAACCCAGTAAACACCACGATAGCGGCATGGCAGACACTGAGTAAGATGGCGCGCTGCACACCAATCTACGCACCGGCACTTCCATTGGCACACCATCCGGCACTCTCTGTCACGCAAGAACGGGTGGGGATAGACCTCCTGAAACGCGCTGGCATAGACACCCTAGGTGATCTATATAAAGATGGGCTGTTTGTACCATTGGACCAACTGACATACATTCAGAATCCAACTCTGTTATTTAGTTTCAACTATTACCGATTGCAGAGGGCGGTGAGGGAGCATTATGTGACCTTCCCAGCGGAACCACAGGCACTCGCACCACTGACACTTGTGCTCAACACCCCCTCAGCGTCACACTTGGTGTCCCGACTATACCGCAGTGCGCAAGCTAGTAATGGGGGCAACACCACCAGAGCCAGGGAGAAATGGAACGCAGCACTGGGGGATGACATTACGGAGGAGGAATGGGAGGCCACCTGCATTCTAACGGGGATGCTGACACCAAACGGGAATCTTAGGCTGATTCACTACAAATATTTGCACCACATGTACCACACGCCTGCTAGGCTTCACAAATATGGGCTGAGGGACAACTCTAACTGCACTAGGTGCGGCCAGGAACATGCAGATTTCATTCACTTGGCATGGCACTGCGATGCGGTGGCACGCTACTGGGATCAGGTGGTGCGGACACTCAACACTATACTGGGGGCACAATTGCCGTGTACAGCTAAGGTATGTCTCCTGGGATTAGTGCCACAACTGAGGGCGAGACGGCGTAAACTTTGTGTGATTGCACTATTGATGGCGAAGAGGAGAATATCCATTCATTGGAACAGTAAGCGGAAACCTACAGTAAAAAATTGGTTGGAGGACTTGGCCTACTGCAGAGACACTTTAGTCACGTATGAGGAAGAGCTGCCTATGGGGTCCCGCCCCAGAGATTTCTGGGAACCATTACAACAGTACCTGGTGTCAGTGGCCACTGTCAATGACGCGTGCTGAGCGCTCAACTGTCGCAAGATGTTTGCCACCCAGGGATACTTATGGCGGGGCGATGAGGGAGGGAGAATGTTGTGACACAGTGCTTCAAGTTTTGTAAGGGGTTCTTACACTGTTGTTAGTTACATCCTCCCTAGTTTATGGGGGGTCTGGTTGAAAATACGGAAAATGTAAGACTGACCTGGCGTATATTCTATGCAGATGCATTGTTCATAAAGAACGAGACTACCATGATACCGAACGAGCGCCGCCGGACCCATGGTTGTCGGCTGATGGGCTGTGTATGACTAAGTCTATGATTCGATCGAGCGTGCTATGCATAGCCGGCCTTCTCAGGTTGTAGGCATAATTGATTGTATTATTATTGTGACAATGTGCAATAAACGTCTTACCCAAAAAAAAAAAAAAAAAAAAAAAAAAACAGTCATTTAGAGTCAAAAGATTAAATGTTGAAATTTCATCCATATTGACCATTTTGGGATCGTTCGACAGGTCCGGAGTCATCGTTTTTCATCCGAAAAT
Organism: Lissotriton vulgaris; assembly: GCF_964263255.1. NCBI lineage: Eukaryota > Metazoa > Chordata > Amphibia > Caudata > Salamandridae > Lissotriton > Lissotriton vulgaris. The sequence goes on along the minus strand of NW_028241124.1, from coordinate 160,450 downwards.
TGATTTTTCGGACTGTACCAAAAATGATTCAAAATGTCAATTGGATCGTGCCTCATGTTGAATAACCACTTTTTAAACCCTCACAGTGACCAAAATTGCCATTTTTACAGAGTTTTGCTATCTCAAAAGCTTCCATTTTGACCCGTTTCAGGCACAGAAATGACTTTAAACACACTTATTCTAGTTGACAAAGTCATAATTCACATCCAACAGTCATTTAGAGTCAAAAGATTAAATGTTGAAATTTCATCCATATTGACCATTTTGGGATCGTTCGACAGGTCCGGAGTCATCGTTTTTCATCCGAAAATTGATTTTTCGGACTGTACCAAAAATGATTCAAAATGTCAATTGGATCGTGCCTCATGTTGAATAACCACTTTTTAAACCCTCACAGTGACCAAAATTGCCATTTTTACAGAGTTTTGCTATCTCAAAAGCTTCCATTTTGACCCGTTTCAGGCACAGAAATGACTTTAAACACACTTATTTTAGTTGACAAAGTCATAATTCACATCCAACAGTCATTTAGAGTCAAAAGATTAAATGTTGAAATTTCATCCATATTGACCATTTTGGGATCGTTCGACAGGTCCGGAGTCATCGTTTTTCATCCGAAAATTGATTTTTCGGACTGTACCAAAAATTATTCAAAATGTCAATTGGATCGTGCCTCATGTTGAATAACCACTTTTTAAACCCTCACAGTGACCAAAATTGCCATTTTTACAGAGTTTTGCTTACTCAAAAGCTTCCATTTTGACCCGTTCCAGGCACAGAAATGACTTTAAACACACTTATTCTAGTTGACAAAGTCATAATTCACATCCAACAGTCATTTAGAGTCAAAAGATTAAATGTTGAAATTTCATCCATATTGACCATTTTGGGATCGTTCGACAGGTCCGGAGTCATCGTTTTTCATCCGAAAATTGATGTTTCGGACTGTACCAAAAATGATTCAAAATGTCAATTGGATCGTGCCTCATGTTGAATAACCACTTTTAAACCCTCACAGTGACCAAAATTGCCATTTTTACAGAGTTTTGCTTACTCAAAAGCTTCAATTTTGACCCGTTTCAGGCACAGAAATGACTTTAAACACACTTATTTTAGTTGACAAAGTCATAATTCACATCCAACAGTCATTTAGAGTCAAAAGATTAAATGTTGAAATTTCATCCATATTGACCATTTTGGGATCGTTCGACAGGTCCGGAGTCATCGTTTTTCATCCGAAAATTGATTTTTCGGACTGTACCAAAAATGATTCAAAATGTCAATTGGATCGTGCCTCATGTTGAATAACCACTTTTTAAACCCTCACAGTGACCAAAATTGCCATTTTTACAGAGTTTTGCTTACTCAAAAGCTTCCATTTTGACCCGTTCCAGGCACGGAAATGACTTCAAACACACTTATTCTAGTTGACAAAGTCATAATTCACATCCAACAGTCATTTAGAGTCAAAAGATTAAATGTTGAAATTTCATGCATATTGACCGTTTTGGGATCGTTCGACAGGCTTGGAGTCATCGTTTTTCATCCGAAAATTGATTTTTCGGACTGTACCAAAAATGATTCAAAATGTCAATTGGATCGTGCCTCATGTTGAATAACCACTTTTTAAACCCTCACAGTGACCAAAATTGCCATTTTTACAGAGTTTTGCTTACTCAAAAGCTTCAATTTTGACCCGTTTCAGGCACAGAAAGGACTTTAAACACACTTATTTTAGTTGACAAAGTCATAATTCACATCCAACAGTCATTTAGAGTCAAAAGAATAAATGTTGAAATTTCATCCATATTGACCATTTTGGGATCGTTCGACAGGTCCGGAGTCATCGTTTTTCATCCGAAAATTGATTTTTCGGACTGTACCAAAAATTATTCAAAATGTCAATTGGATCGTGCCTCATGTTGAATAACCACTTTTTAAACCCTCACAGTGACCAAAATTGCCATTTTTACAGAGTTTTGCTTACTCAAAAGCTTCCATTTTGACCCGTTCCAGGCACAGAAATGACTTTAAACACACTTATTCTAGTTGACAAAGTCATAATTCACATCCAACAGTCATTTAGAGTCAAAAGATTAAATGTTGAAATTTCATCCATATTGACCATTTTGGGATCGTTCGACAGGTCCGGAGTCATCGTTTTTCATCCAAAAATTGATTTTTCGGACTGTACCAAAAATGATTCAAAATGTCAATTGGATCGTGCCTCATGTTGAATAACCACTTTTTAAACCCTCACAGTGACCAAAATTGCCATTTTTACAGAGTTTTGCTTACTCAAAAGCTTCCATTTTGACCCGTTCCAGGCACAGAAATGACTTTAAACACACTTATTCTAGTTGACAAAGTCATAATTCACATCCAACAGTCATTTAGAGTCAAAAGATTAAATGTTGAAATTTCATCCATATTGACCATTTTGGGATCGTTCGACAGGTCCGGAGTCATCGTTTTTCATCCGAAAATTGATTTTGCGGACTGTACCAAAAATGATTCAAAATGTCAATTGGATCGTGCCTCATGTTGAATAACCACTTTTAAACCCTCACAGTGACCAAAATTGCCATTTTTACAGAGTTTTGCTTACTCAAAAGCTTCAATTTTGACCCGTTTCAGGCACAGAAATGACTTTAAACACACTTATTTTAGTTGACAAAGTCATAATTCACATCCAACAGTCATTTAGAGTCAAAAGATTAAATGTTGAAATTTCATCCATATTGACCATTTTGGGATCGTTCGACAGGTCCGGAGTCATCGTTTTTCATCCGAAAATTGATTTTTCGGACTGTACCAAAAATGATTCAAAATGTCAATTGGATCGTGCCTCATGTTGAATAACCACTTTTTAAACCCTCACAGTGACCAAAATTGCCATTTTTACAGAGTTTTGCTTACTCAAAAGCTTCCATTTTGACCCGTTCCAGGCACAGAAATGACTTTAAACACACTTATTCTAGTTGACAAAGTCATAATTCACATCCAACAGTCATTTAGAGTCAAAAGATTAAATGTTGAAATTTCATCCATATTGACCATTTTGGGATCGTTCGACAGGCTTGGAGTCATCGTTTTTCATCCGAAAATTGATTTTTCGGACTGTACCAAAAATGATTCAAAATGTCAATTGGATCGTGCCTCATGTTGAATAACCACTTTTTAAACCCTCACAGTGACCAAAATTGCCATTTTTACAGAGTTTTGCTATCTCAAAAGCTTCCATTTTGACCCGTTCCAGGCACAGAAATGACTTTAAACACACTTATTCTAGTTGACAAAGTCATAATTCACATCCAACAGTCATTTAGAGTCAAAAGATTAAATGTTGAAATTTCATCCATATTGACCATTTTGGGATCGTTCGACAGGTCCGGAGTCATCGTTTTTCATCCAAAAATTGATTTTTCGGACTGTACCAAAAATGATTCAAAATGTCAATTGGATCGTGCCTCATGTTGAATAACCACTTTTTAAACCCTCACAGTGACCAAAATTGCCATTTTTACAGAGTTTTGCTTACTCAAAAGCTTCCATTTTGACCCGTTCCAGGCACAGAAATGACTTTAAACACACTTATTCTAGTTGACAAAGTCATAATTCACATCCAACAGTCATTTAGAGTCAAAAGATTAAATGTTGAAATTTCATCCATATTGACCATTTTGGGATCGTTCGACAGGTCCGGAGTCATCGTTTTTCATCCGAAAATTGATTTTTTGGACTGTACCAAAAATGATTCAAAATGTCAATTGGATCGTGCCTCATGTTGAATAACCACTTTTTAAACCCTCACAGTGACCAAAATTGCCATTTTTACAGAGTTTTGCTATCTCAAAAGCTTCACTTTTGACCCGTTTCAGGCACAGAAATGACTTTAAACACACTTATTTTAGTTGACAAAGTCATAATTCACATCCAACAGTCATTTAGAGTCAAAAGATTAAATGTTGAAATTTCATCCATATTGACCATTTTGGGATCGTTCGACAGGTCCGGAGTCATCGTTTTTCATCCGAAAATTGATTTTTCGGACTGTACCAAAAATGATTCAAAATGTCAATTGGATCCTGCCTCATGTTGAATAACCACTTTTTAAACCCTCACAGTGACCAAAATTGCCATTTTTACAGAGTTTTGCTATCTCAAAAGCTTCCATTTTGACCCGTTTCAGGCACAGAAATGACTTTAAACACACTTATTCTAGTTGACAAAGTCATAATTCACATCCAACAGTCATTTAGAGTCAAAAGATTAAATGTTGAAATTTCATCCATATTGACCATTTTGGGATCGTTCGACAGGTCCGGAGTCATCGTTTTTCATCCGAAAATTGATTTTTCGGACTGTACCAAAAATGATTCAAAATGTCAATTGGATCGTGCCTCATGTTGAATAACCACTTTTTAAACCCTCACAGTGACCAAAATTGCCATTTTTACAGAGTTTTGCTATCTCAAAAGCTTCCATTTTGACCCGTTTCAGGCACAGAAATGACTTTAAACACACTTATTTTAGTTGACAAAGTCATAATTCACATCCAACAGTCATTTAGAGTCAAAAGATTAAATGTTGAAATTTCATCCATATTGACCATTTTGGGATCGTTCGACAGGTCCGGAGTCATCGTTTTTCATATGAAAATTGATTTTTTGTACTGTACCAAAAATGATTCAAAATGTCAATTGGATCGTGCCTCATGTTGAATAACCACTTTTTAAACCCTCACAGTGACCAAAATTGCCATTTTTACAGAGTTTTGCTATCTCAAAAGCTTCCATTTTGACCCGTTTCAGGCACGGAAATGACTTTAAACACACTTATTCTAGTTGACAAAGTCATAATTCACATCCAACAGTCATTTAGAGTCAAAAGATTAAATGTTGAAATTTCATCCATATTGACCATTTTGGGATCGTTCGACAGGTCCGGAGTCATCGTTTTTCATCCGAAAATTGATTTTTTGGACTGTACCAAAAATGATTCAAAATGTCAATTGGATCGTGCCTCATGTTGAATAACCACTTTTTAAACACTCACAGTGACCAAAATTGCCATTTTTACAGAGTTTTGCTATCTCAAAAGCTTCCATTTTGACCGGTTCCAGGCACAGAAATGACTTTAAACATACTTATTCTAGTTGACAAAGTCATAATTCACATCCAACTGTCATTTAGAGTCAAAAGATTAAATGTTGAAATTTCATCCATATTGACCATTTTGGGATCGTTCGACAGGTCCGGAGTCATCGTTTTTCATCCAATAATTGATTTTTCGGACTGTACCAAAAATGATTCAAAATGTCAATTGGATCGTGCCTCATGTTGAATAACCACTTTTTAAACCCTCACAGTGACCAAAATTGCCATTTTTACAGAGTTTTGCTTACTCAAAAGCTTCAATTTTGACCCGTTTCAGGCACAGAAAGGACTTTAAACACACTTATTTTAGTTGACAAAGTCATAATTCACATCCAACAGTCATTTAGAGTCAAAAGAATAAATGTTGAAATTTCATCCATATTGACCATTTTGGGATCGTTCGACAGGTCCGGAGTCATCGTTTTTCATCCGAAAATTGATTTTTCGGACTGTACCAAAAATTATTCAAAATGTCAATTGGATCGTGCCTCATGTTGAATAACCACTTTTTAAACCCTCACAGTGACCAAAATTGCCATTTTTACAGAGTTTTGCTTACTCAAAAGCTTCCATTTTGACCCGTTCCAGGCACAGAAATGACTTTAAACACACTTATTCTAGTTGACAAAGTCATAATTCACATCCAACAGTCATTTAGAGTCAAAAGATTAAATGTTGAAATTTCATCCATATTGACCATTTTGGGATCGTTCGACAGGTCCGGAGTCATCGTTTTTCATCCGAAAATTGATGTTTTGGACTGTACCAAAAATGATTCAAAATGTCAATTGGATCGTGCCTCATGTTGAATAACCACTTTTAAACCCTCACAGTGACCAAAATTGCCATTTTTACAGAGTTTTGCTTACTCAAAAGCTTCAATTTTGACCCGTTTCAGGCACAGAAATGACTTTAAACACACTTATTTTAGTTGACAAAGTCATAATTCACATCCAACAGTCATTTAGAGTCAAAAGATTAAATGTTGAAATTTCATCCATACTGACCATTTTGGGATCGTTCGACAGGCTTGGAGTCATCGTTTTTCATCCGAAAATTGATTTTTCAGACTGTACCAAAAATGATTCAAAATGTCAATTGGATCGTGCCTCATGTTGAATAACCACTTTTTAAACCCTCACAGTGACCAAAATTGCCATTTTTACAGAGTTTTGCTATCTCAAAAGCTTCCATTTTGACCCGTTCCAGGCACAGAAATGACTTTAAACACACTTATTCTAGTTGACAAAGTCATAATTCACATCCAACAGTCATTTAGAGTCAAAAGATTAAATGTTGAAATTTCATCCATATTGACCATTTTGGGATCGTTCGACAGGTCCGGAGTCATCGTTTTTCATCCAAAAATTGATTTTTCGGACTGTACCAAAAATGATTCAAAATGTCAATTGGATCGTGCCTCATGTTGAATAACCACTTTTTAAACCCTCACAGTGACCAAAATTGCCATTTTTACAGAGTTTTGCTTACTCAAAAGCTTCCATTTTGACCCGTTCCAGGCACAGAAATGACTTTAAACACACTTATTCTAGTTGACAAAGTCATAATTCACATCCAACAGTCATTTAGAGTCAAAAGATTAAATGTTGAAATTTCATCCATATTGACCATTTTGGGATCGTTCGACAGGTCCGGAGTCATCGTTTTTCATCCGAAAATTGATTTTTTGGACTGTACCAAAAATGATTCAAAATGTCAATTGGATCGTGCCTCATGTTGAATAACCACTTTTTAAACCCTCACAGTGACCAAAATTGCCATTTTTACAGAGTTTTGCTATCTCAAAAGCTTCACTTTTGACCCGTTTCAGGCACAGAAATGACTTTAAACACACTTATTTTAGTTGACAAAGTCATAATTCACATCCAACAGTCATTTAGAGTCAAAAGATTAAATGTTGAAATTTCATCCATATTGACCATTTTGGGATCGTTCGACAGGTCCGGAGTCATCGTTTTTCATCCGAAAATTGATTTTTCGGACTGTACCAAAAATGATTCAAAATGTCAATTGGATCCTGCCTCATGTTGAATAACCACATTTTAAACCCTCACAGTGACCAAAATTGCCATTTTTACAGAGTTTTGCTATCTCAAAAGCTTCCATTTTGACCCGTTTCAGGCACAGAAATGACTTTAAACACACTTATTCTAGTTGACAAAGTCATAATTCACATCCAACAGTCATTTAGAGTCAAAAGATTAAATGTTGAAATTTCATCCATATTGACCATTTTGGGATCGTTCGACAGGTCCGGAGTCATCGTTTTTCATCCGAAAATTGATTTTTCGGACTGTACCAAAAATGATTCAAAATGTCAATTGGATCGTGCCTCATGTTGAATAACCACTTTTTAAACCCTCACAGTGACCAAAATTGCCATTTTTACAGAGTTTTGCTATCTCAAAAGCTTCCATTTTGACCCGTTTCAGGCACAGAAATGACTTTAAACACACTTATTTTAGTTGACAAAGTCATAATTCACATCCAACAGTCATTTAGAGTCAAAAGATTAAATGTTGAAATTTCATCCATATTGACCATTTTGGGATCGTTCGACAGGTCCGGAGTCATCGTTTTTCATATGAAAATTGATTTTTTGTACTGTACCAAAAATTATTCAAAATGTCAATTGGATCGTGCCTCATGTTGAATAACCACTTTTTAAACCCTCACAGTGACCAAAATTGCCATTTTTACAGAGTTTTGCTATCTCAAAAGCTTCCATTTTGACCCGTTTCAGGCACGGAAATGACTTTAAACACACTTATTCTAGTTGACAAAGTCATAATTCACATCCAACAGTCATTTAGAGTCAAAAGATTAAATGTTGAAATTTCATCCATATTGACCATTTTGGGATCGTTCGACAGGTCGGGAGTCATCGTTTTTCATCCAATAATTGATTTTTCGAACTGTACCAAAAATGATTCAAAATGTCAATTGGATCGTGCCTCATGTTGAATAACCACTTTTTAAACCCTCACAGTGACCAAAATTGCCATTTTTACAGAGTTTTGCTTACGCAAAAGCTTCAATTTTGACCCGTTTCAGGCACAGAAAGGACTTTAAACACACTTATTTTAGTTGACAAAGTCATAATTCACATCCAACAGTCATTTAGAGTCAAAAGAATAAATGTTGAAATTTCATCCATATTGACCATTTTGGGATCGTTCGACAGGTCCGGAGTCATCGTTTTTCATCCGAAAATTGATTTTTCGGACTGTACCAAAAATTATTCAAAATGTCAATTGGATCGTGCCTCATGTTGAATAACCACTTTTTAAACCCTCACAGTGATCAAAATTGCCATTTTTACAGAGTTTTGCTTACTCAAAAGCTTCCATTTTGACCCGTTCCAGGCACAGAAATGACTTTAAACACACTTATTCTAGTTGACAAAGTCATAATTCACATCCAACAGTCATTTAGAGTCAAAAGATTAAATGTTGAAATTTCATCCATATTGACCATTTTGGGAACGTTCGACAGGTCCGGAGTCATCGTTTTTCATCCGAAAATTGATTTTTCGGACTGTACCAAAAATGATTCAAAATGTCAATTGGATCGTGCCTCATGTTGAATAACCACATTTAAACCCTCACAGTGACCAAAATTGCCATTTTTACAGAGTTTTGCTATCTCAAAAGCTTCCATTTTGACCCGTTTCAGGCACAGAAATGACTTTAAACACACTTATTCTAGTTGACAAAGTCATAATTCACATCCAACAGTCATTTAGAGTCAAAAGATTAAATGTTGAAATTTCATCCATATTGACCATTTTGGGATCGTTCGACAGGTCCGGAGTCATCGTTTTTCATCCGAAAATTGATTTTTCGGACTGTACCAAAAATGATTCAAAATGTCAATTGGATCGTGCCTCATGTTGAATAACCACTTTTTAAACCCTCACAGTGACCAAAATTGCCATTTTTACAGAGTTTTGCTATCTCAAAAGCTTCCATTTTGACCCGTTTCAGGCACGGAAATGACTTTAAACACACTTATTCTAGTTGACAAAGTCATAATTCACATCCAACAGTCATTTAGAGTCAAAAGATTAAATGTTGAAATTTCATCCATATTGACCATTTTGGGATCGTTCGACAGGTCCGGAGTCATCGTTTTTCATCCGAAAATTGATTTTTTGGACTGTACCAAAAATGATTCAAAATGTCAATTGGATCGTGCCTCATGTTGAATAACCACTTTTTAAACCCTCACAGTGACCAAAATTGCCATTTTTACAGAGTTTTGCTATCTCAAAAGCTTCACTTTTGACCCGTTTCAGGCACAGAAATGACTTTAAACACACTTATTTTAGTTGACAAAGTCATAATTCACATCCAACAGTCATTTAGAGTCAAAAGATTAAATGTTGAAATTTCATCCATATTGACCATTTTGGGATCGTTCGACAGGTCCGGAGTCATCGTTTTTCATCCGAAAATTGATTTTTCGGACTGTACCAAAAATGATTCAAAATGTCAATTGGATCGTGCCTCATGTTGAATAACCACTTTTAAACCCTCACAGTGACCAAAATTGCCATTTTTACAGAGTTTTGCTTACTCAAAAGCTTCAATTTTGACCCGTTTCAGGCACAGAAATGACTTTAAACACACTTATTTTAGTTGACAAAGTCATAATTCACATCCAACAGTCATTTAGAGTCAAAAGATTAAATGTTGAAATTTCATCCATATTGACCATTTTGGGATCGTTCGACAGGTCCGGAGTCATCGTTTTTCATCCGAAAATTGATTTTTCGGACTGTACCAAAAATGATTCAAAATGTCAATTGGATCGTGCCTCATGTTGAATAACCACTTTTTAAACCCTCACAGTGACCAAAATTGCCATTTTTACAGAGTTTTGCTTACTCAAAAGCTTCCATTTTGACCCGTTCCAGGCACAGAAATGACTTTAAACACACTTATTCTAGTTGACAAAGTCATAATTCACATCCAACAGTCATTTAGAGTCAAAAGATTAAATGTTGAAATTTCATCCATATTGACCATTTTGGGATCGTTCGACAGGCTTGGAGTCATCGTTTTTCATCCGAAAATTGATTTTTCGGACTGTACCAAAAATGATTCAAAATGTCAATTGGATCGTGCCTCATGTTGAATAACCACTTTTTAAACCCTCACAGTGACCAAAATTGCCATTTTTACAGAGTTTTGCTATCTCAAAAGCTTCCATTTTGACCCGTTCCAGGCACAGAAATGACTTTAAACACACTTATTCTAGTTGACAAAGTCATAATTCACATCCAACAGTCATTTAGAGTCAAAAGATTAAATGTTGAAATTTCATCCATATTGACCATTTTGGGATCGTTCGACAGGTCCGGAGTCATCGTTTTTCATCCAAAAATTGATTTTTCGGACTGTACCAAAAATGATTCAAAATGTCAATTGGATCGTGCCTCATGTTGAATAACCACTTTTTAAACCCTCACAGTGACCAAAATTGCCATTTTTACAGAGTTTTGCTTACTCAAAAGCTTCCATTTTGACCCGTTCCAGGCACAGAAATGACTTTAAACACACTTATTCTAGTTGACAAAGTCATAATTCACATCCAACAGTCATTTAGAGTCAAAAGATTAAATGTTGAAATTTCATCCATATTGACCATTTTGGGATCGTTCGACAGGTCCGGAGTCATCGTTTTTCATCCGAAAATTGATTTTTCGGACTGTACCAAAAATGATTCAAAATGTCAATTGGATCCTGCCTCATGTTGAATAACCACTTTTTAAACCCTCACAGTGACCAAAATTGCCATTTTTACAGAGTTTTGCTATCTCAAAAGCTTCCATTTTGACCCGTTTCAGGCACAGAAATGACTTTAAACACACTTATTCTAGTTGACAAAGTCATAATTCACATCCAACAGTCATTTAGAGTCAAAAGATTAAATGTTGAAATTTCATCCATATTGACCATTTTGGGATCGTTCGACAGGTCCGGAGTCATCGTTTTTCATCCGAAAATTGATTTTTCGGACTGTACCAAAAATGATTCAAAATGTCAATTGGATCGTGCCTCATGTTGAATAACCACTTTTTAAACCCTCACAGTGACCAAAATTGCCATTTTTACAGAGTTTTGCTATCTCAAAAGCTTCCATTTTGACCCGTTTCAGGCACAGAAATGACTTTAAACACACTTATTTTAGTTGACAAAGTCATAATTCACATCCAACAGTCATTTAGAGTCAAAAGATTAAATGTTGAAATTTCATCCATATTGACCATTTTGGGATCGTTCGACAGGTCCGGAGTCATCGTTTTTCATATGAAAATTGATTTTTTGTACTGTACCAAAAATGATTCAAAATGTCAATTGGATCGTGCCTCATGTTGAATAACCACTTTTTAAACCCTCACAGTGACCAAAATTGCCATTTTTACAGAGTTTTGCTATCTCAAAAGCTTCCATTTTGACCCGTTTCAGGCACGGAAATGACTTTAAACACACTTATTCTAGTTGACAAAGTCATAATTCACATCCAACAGTCATTTAGAGTCAAAAGATTAAATGTTGAAATTTCATCCATATTGACCATTTTGGGATCGTTCGACAGGTCCGGAGTCATCGTTTTTCATCCGAAAATTGATTTTTTGGACTGTACCAAAAATGATTCAAAATGTCAATTGGATCGTGCCTCATGTTGAATAACCACTTTTTAAACACTCACAGTGACCAAAATTGCCATTTTTACAGAGTTTTGCTATCTCAAAAGCTTCCATTTTGACCGGTTCCAGGCACAGAAATGACTTTAAACATACTTATTCTAGTTGACAAAGTCATAATTCACATCCAACTGTCATTTAGAGTCAAAAGATTAAATGTTGAAATTTCATCCATATTGACCATTTTGGGATCGTTCGACAGGTCCGGAGTCATCGTTTTTCATCCAATAATTGATTTTTCGGACTGTACCAAAAATGATTCAAAATGTCAATTGGATCGTGCCTCATGTTGAATAACCACTTTTTAAACCCTCACAGTGACCAAAATTGCCATTTTTACAGAGTTTTGCTTACTCAAAAGCTTCAATTTTGACCCGTTTCAGGCACAGAAAGGACTTTAAACACACTTATTTTAGTTGACAAAGTCATAATTCACATCCAACAGTCATTTAGAGTCAAAAGAATAAATGTTGAAATTTCATCCATATTGACCATTTTGGGATCGTTCGACAGGTCCGGAGTCATCGTTTTTCATCCGAAAATTGATTTTTCGGACTGTACCAAAAATTATTCAAAATGTCAATTGGATCGTGCCTCATGTTGAATAACCACTTTTTAAACCCTCACAGTGACCAAAATTGCCATTTTTACAGAGTTTTGCTTACTCAAAAGCTTCCATTTTGACCCGTTCCAGGCACAGAAATGACTTTAAACACACTTATTCTAGTTGACAAAGTCATAATTCACATCCAACAGTCATTTAGAGTCAAAAGATTAAATGTTGAAATTTCATCCATATTGACCATTTTGGGATCGTTCGACAGGTCCGGAGTCATCGTTTTTCATCCGAAAATTGATGTTTTGGACTGTACCAAAAATGATTCAAAATGTCAATTGGATCGTGCCTCATGTTGAATAACCACTTTTAAACCCTCACAGTGACCAAAATTGCCATTTTTACAGAGTTTTGCTTACTCAAAAGCTTCAATTTTGACCCGTTTCAGGCACAGAAATGACTTTAAACACACTTATTTTAGTTGACAAAGTCATAATTCACATCCAACAGTCATTTAGAGTCAAAAGATTAAATGTTGAAATTTCATCCATATTGACCATTTTGGGATTGTTCGACAGGTCCGGAGTCATCGTTTTTCATCCGAAAATTGATTTTTCGGACTGTACCAAAAATGATTCAAAATGTCAATTGGATCGTGCCTCATGTTGAATAACCACTTTTTAAACCCTCACAGTGACCAAAATTGCCATTTTTACAGAGTTTTGCTTACTCAAAAGCTTCCATTTTGACCCGTTCCAGGCACAGAAATGACTTTAAACACACTTATTCTAGTTGACAAAGTCATAATTCACATCCAACAGTCATTTAGAGTCAAAAGATTAAATGTTGAAATTTCATCCATACTGACCATTTTGGGATCGTTCGACAGGCTTGGAGTCATCGTTTTTCATCCGAAAATTGATTTTTCAGACTGTACCAAAAATGATTCAAAATGTCAATTGGATCGTGCCTCATGTTGAATAACCACTTTTTAAACCCTCACAGTGACCAAAATTGCCATTTTTACAGAGTTTTGCTATCTCAAAAGCTTCCATTTTGACCCGTTCCAGGCACAGAAATGACTTTAAACACACTTATTCTAGTTGACAAAGTCATAATTCACATCCAACAGTCATTTAGAGTCAAAAGATTAAATGTTGAAATTTCATCCATATTGACCATTTTGGGATCGTTCGACAGGTCCGGAGTCATCGTTTTTCATCCAAAAATTGATTTTTCGGACTGTACCAAAAATGATTCAAAATGTCAATTGGATCGTGCCTCATGTTGAATAACCACTTTTTAAACCCTCACAGTGACCAAAATTGCCATTTTTACAGAGTTTTGCTTACTCAAAAGCTTCCATTTTGACCCGTTCCAGGCACAGAAATGACTTTAAACACACTTATTCTAGTTGACAAAGTCATAATTCACATCCAACAGTCATTTAGAGTCAAAAGATTAAATGTTGAAATTTCATCCATATTGACCATTTTGGGATCGTTCGACAGGTCCGGAGTCATCGTTTTTCATCCGAAAATTGATTTTTTGGACTGTACCAAAAATGATTCAAAATGTCAATTGGATCGTGCCTCATGTTGAATAACCACTTTTTAAACCCTCACAGTGACCAAAATTGCCATTTTTACAGAGTTTTGCTATCTCAAAAGCTTCACTTTTGACCCGTTTCAGGCACAGAAATGACTTTAAACACACTTATTTTAGTTGACAAAGTCATAATTCACATCCAACAGTCATTTAGAGTCAAAAGATTAAATGTTGAAATTTCATCCATATTGACCATTTTGGGATCGTTCGACAGGTCCGGAGTCATCGTTTTTCATCCGAAAATTGATTTTTCGGACTGTACCAAAAATGATTCAAAATGTCAATTGGATCCTGCCTCATGTTGAATAACCACATTTTAAACCCTCACAGTGACCAAAATTGCCATTTTTACAGAGTTTTGCTATCTCAAAAGCTTCCATTTTGACCCGTTTCAGGCACAGAAATGACTTTAAACACACTTATTCTAGTTGACAAAGTCATAATTCACATCCAACAGTCATTTAGAGTCAAAAGATTAAATGTTGAAATTTCATCCATATTGACCATTTTGGGATCGTTCGACAGGTCCGGAGTCATCGTTTTTCATCCGAAAATTGATTTTTCGGACTGTACCAAAAATGATTCAAAATGTCAATTGGATCGTGCCTCATGTTGAATAACCACTTTTTAAACCCTCACAGTGACCAAAATTGCCATTTTTACAGAGTTTTGCTATCTCAAAAGCTTCCATTTTGACCCGTTTCAGGCACAGAAATGACTTTAAACACACTTATTTTAGTTGACAAAGTCATAATTCACATCCAACAGTCATTTAGAGTCAAAAGATTAAATGTTGAAATTTCATCCATATTGACCATTTTGGGATCGTTCGACAGGTCCGGAGTCATCGTTTTTCATATGAAAATTGATTTTTTGTACTGTACCAAAAATTATTCAAAATGTCAATTGGATCGTGCCTCATGTTGAATAACCACTTTTTAAACCCTCACAGTGACCAAAATTGCCATTTTTACAGAGTTTTGCTATCTCAAAAGCTTCCATTTTGACCCGTTTCAGGCACGGAAATGACTTTAAACACACTTATTCTAGTTGACAAAGTCATAATTCACATCCAACAGTCATTTAGAGTCAAAAGATTAAATGTTGAAATTTCATCCATATTGACCATTTTGGGATCGTTCGACAGGTCCGGAGTCATCGTTTTTCATCCGAAAATTGATTTTTTGGACTGTACCAAAAATGATTCAAAATGTCAATTGGATCTTGCCTCATGTTGAATAACCACTTTTTAAACACTCACAGTGACCAAAATTGCCATTTTTACAGAGTTTTGCTATCTCAAAAGCTTCCATTTTGACCCGTTCCAGGCACAGAAATGACTTTAAACATACTTATTCTAGTTGACAAAGTCATAATTCACATCCAACAGTCATTTAGAGTCAAAAGATTAAATGTTGAAATTTCATCCATATTGACCATTTTGGGATCGTTCGACAGGTCGGGAGTCATCGTTTTTCATCCAATAATTGATTTTTCGAACTGTACCAAAAATGATTCAAAATGTCAATTGGATCGTGCCTCATGTTGAATAACCACTTTTTAAACCCTCACAGTGACCAAAATTGCCATTTTTACAGAGTTTTGCTTACGCAAAAGCTTCAATTTTGACCCGTTTCAGGCACAGAAAGGACTTTAAACACACTTATTTTAGTTGACAAAGTCATAATTCACATCCAACAGTCATTTAGAGTCAAAAGAATAAATGTTGAAATTTCATCCATATTGACCATTTTGGGATCGTTCGACAGGTCCGGAGTCATCGTTTTTCATCCGAAAATTGATTTTTCGGACTGTACCAAAAATTATTCAAAATGTCAATTGGATCGTGCCTCATGTTGAATAACCACTTTTTAAACCCTCACAGTGACCAAAATTGCCATTTTTACAGAGTTTTGCTTACTCAAAAGCTTCCATTTTGACCCGTTCCAGGCACAGAAATGACTTTAAACACACTTATTCTAGTTGACAAAGTCATAATTCACATCCAACAGTCATTTAGAGTCAAAAGATTAAATGTTGAAATTTCATCCATATTGACCATTTTGGGATCGTTCGACAGGTCCGGAGTCATCGTTTTTCATCCGAAAATTGATTTTTCGGACTGTACCAAAAATGATTCAAAATGTCAATTGGATCGTGCCTCATGTTGAATAACCACATTTAAACCCTCACAGTGACCAAAATTGCCATTTTTACAGAGTTTTGCTATCTCAAAAGCTTCCATTTTGACCCGTTTCAGGCACAGAAATGACTTTAAACACACTTATTCTAGTTGACAAAGTCATAATTCACATCCAACAGTCATTTAGAGTCAAAAGATTAAATGTTGAAATTTCATCCATATTGACCATTTTGGGATCGTTCGACAGGTCCGGAGTCATCGTTTTTCATCCGAAAATTGATTTTTCGGACTGTACCAAAAATGATTCAAAATGTCAATTGGATCGTGCCTCATGTTGAATAACCACTTTTTAAACCCTCACAGTGACCAAAATTGCCATTTTTACAGAGTTTTGCTATCTCAAAAGCTTCCATTTTGACCCGTTTCAGGCACAGAAATGACTTTAAACACACTTATTTTAGTTGACAAAGTCATAATTCACATCCAACAGTCATTTAGAGTCAAAAGATTAAATGTTGAAATTTCATCCATATTGACCATTTTGGGATCGTTCGACAGGTCCGGAGTCATCGTTTTTCATATGAAAATTGGTTTTTTGTACTGTACCAAAAATTATTCAAAATGTCAATTGGATCGTGCCTCATGTTGAATAACCACTTTTTAAACCCTCACAGTGACCAAAATTGCCATTTTTACAGAGTTTTGCTATCTCAAAAGCTTCCATTTTGACCCGTTTCAGGCACGGAAATGACTTTAAACACACTTATTCTAGTTGACAAAGTCATAATTCACATCCAACAGTCATTTAGAGTCAAAAGATTAAATGTTGAAATTTCATCCATATTGACCATTTTGGGATCGTTCGACAGGTCCGGAGTCATCGTTTTTCATCCGAAAATTGATTTTTTGGACTGTACCAAAAATGATTCAAAATGTCAATTGGATCGTGCCTCATGTTGAATAACCACTTTTTAAACCCTCACAGTGACCAAAATTGCCATTTTTACAGAGTTTTGCTATCTCAAAAGCTTCACTTTTGACCCGTTTCAGGCACAGAAATGACTTTAAACACACTTATTTTAGTTGACAAAGTCATAATTCACATCCAACAGTCATTTAGAGTCAAAAGATTAAATGTTGAAATTTCATCCATATTGACCATTTTGGGATCGTTCGACAGGTCCGGAGTCATCGTTTTTCATCCGAAAATTGATTTTTCGGACTGTACCAAAAATGATTCAAAATGTCAATTGGATCGTGCCTCATGTTGAATAACCACTTTTAAACCCTCACAGTGACCAAAATTGCCATTTTTACAGAGTTTTGCTTACTCAAAAGCTTCAATTTTGACCCGTTTCAGGCACAGAAATGACTTTAAACACACTTATTTTAGTTGACAAAGTCATAATTCACATCCAACAGTCATTTAGAGTCAAAAGATTAAATGTTGAAATTTCATCCATATTGACCATTTTGGGATCGTTCGACAGGTCCGGAGTCATCGTTTTTCATCCGAAAATTGATTTTTCGGACTGTACCAAAAATGATTCAAAATGTCAATTGGATCGTGCCTCATGTTGAATAACCACTTTTTAAACCCTCACAGTGACCAAAATTGCCATTTTTACAGAGTTTTGCTTACTCAAAAGCTTCCATTTTGACCCGTTCCAGGCACAGAAATGACTTTAAACACACTTATTCTAGTTGACAAAGTCATAATTCACATCCAACAGTCATTTAGAGTCAAAAGATTAAATGTTGAAATTTCATCCATATTGACCATTTTGGGATCGTTCGACAGGCTTGGAGTCATCGTTTTTCATCCGAAAATTGATTTTTCGGACTGTACCAAAAATGATTCAAAATGTCAATTGGATCGTGCCTCATGTTGAATAACCACTTTTTAAACCCTCACAGTGACCAAAATTGCCATTTTTACAGAGTTTTGCTATCTCAAAAGCTTCCATTTTGACCCGTTCCAGGCACAGAAATGACTTTAAACACACTTATTCTAGTTGACAAAGTCATAATTCACATCCAACAGTCATTTAGAGTCAAAAGATTAAATGTTGAAATTTCATCCATATTGACCATTTTGGGATCGTTCGACAGGTCCGGAGTCATCGTTTTTCATCCAAAAATTGATTTTTCGGACTGTACCAAAAATGATTCAAAATGTCAATTGGATCGTGCCTCATGTTGAATAACCACTTTTTAAACCCTCACAGTGACCAAAATTGCCATTTTTACAGAGTTTTGCTTACTCAAAAGCTTCCATTTTGACCCGTTCCAGGCACAGAAATGACTTTAAACACACTTATTCTAGTTGACAAAGTCATAATTCACATCCAACAGTCATTTAGAGTCAAAAGATTAAATGTTGAAATTTCATCCATATTGACCATTTTGGGATCGTTCGACAGGTCCGGAGTCATCGTTTTTCATCCGAAAATTGATTTTTCGGACTGTACCAAAAATGATTCAAAATGTCAATTGGATCGTGCCTCATGTTGAATAACCACTTTTTAAACCCTCACAGTGACCAAAATTGCCATTTTTACAGAGTTTTGCTATCTCAAAAGCTTCCATTTTGACCCGTTTCAGGCACAGAAATGACTTTAAACACACTTATTTTAGTTGACAAAGTCATAATTCACATCCAACAGTCATTTAGAGTCAAAAGATTAAATGTTGAAATTTCATCCATATTGACCATTTTGGGATCGTTCGACAGGTCCGGAGTCATCGTTTTTCATATGAAAATTGATTTTTTGTACTGTACCAAAAATGATTCAAAATGTCAATTGGATCGTGCCTCATGTTGAATAACCACTTTTTAAACCCTCACAGTGACCAAAATTGCCATTTTTACAGAGTTTTGCTTACTCAAAAGCTTCCATTTTGACCCGTTCCAGGCACAGAAATGACTTTAAACACACTTATTCTAGTTGACAAAGTCATAATTCACATCCAACAGTCATTTAGAGTCAAAAGATTAAATGTTGAAATTTCATCCATATTGACCATTTTGGGATCGTTCGACAGGCTTGGAGTCATCGTTTTTCATCCGAAAATTGATTTTTCGGACTGTACCAAAAATGATTCAAAATGTCAATTGGATCGTGCCTCATGTTGAATAACCACTTTTTAAACCCTCACAGTGACCAAAATTGCCATTTTTACAGAGTTTTGCTATCTCAAAAGCTTCCATTTTGACCCGTTCCAGGCACAGAAATGACTTTAAACACACTTATTCTAGTTGACAAAGTCATAATTCACATCCAACAGTCATTTAGAGTCAAAAGATTAAATGTTGAAATTTCATCCATATTGACCATTTTGGGATCGTTCGACAGGTCCGGAGTCATCGTTTTTCATCCAAAAATTGATTTTTCGGACTGTACCAAAAATGATTCAAAATGTCAATTGGATCGTGCCTCATGTTGAATAACCACTTTTTAAACCCTCACAGTGACCAAAATTGCCATTTTTACAGAGTTTTGCTTACTCAAAAGCTTCCATTTTGACCCGTTCCAGGCACAGAAATGACTTTAAACACACTTATTCTAGTTGACAAAGTCATAATTCACATCCAACAGTCATTTAGAGTCAAAAGATTAAATGTTGAAATTTCATCCATATTGACCATTTTGGGATCGTTCGACAGGTCCGGAGTCATCGTTTTTCATCCGAAAATTGATTTTTCGGACTGTACCAAAAATGATTCAAAATGTCAATTGGATCGTGCCTCATGTTGAATAACCACTTTTTAAACCCTCACAGTGACCAAAATTGCCATTTTTACAGAGTTTTGCTATCTCAAAAGCTTCCATTTTGACCCGTTTCAGGCACAGAAATGACTTTAAACACACTTATTTTAGTTGACAAAGTCATAATTCACATCCAACAGTCATTTAGAGTCAAAAGATTAAATGTTGAAATTTCATCCATATTGACCATTTTGGGATCGTTCGACAGGTCCGGAGTCATCGTTTTTCATATGAAAATTGATTTTTTGTACTGTACCAAAAATGATTCAAAATGTCAATTGGATCGTGCCTCATGTTGAATAACCACTTTTTAAACCCTCACAGTGACCAAAATTGCCATTTTTACAGAGTTTTGCTATCTCAAAAGCTTCCATTTTGACCCGTTTCAGGCACGGAAATGACTTTAAACACACTTATTCTAGTTGACAAAGTCATAATTCACATCCAACAGTCATTTAGAGTCAAAAGATTAAATGTTGAAATTTCATCCATATTGACCATTTTGGGATCGTTCGACAGGTCCGGAGTCATCGTTTTTCATCCGAAAATTGATGTTTCGGACTGTACCAAAAATGATTCAAAATGTCAATTGGATCGTGCCTCATGTTGAATAACCACTTTTAAACCCTCACAGTGACCAAAATTGCCATTTTTACAGAGTTTTGCTTACTCAAAAGCTTCAATTTTGACCCGTTTCAGGCACAGAAATGACTTTAAACACACTTATTTTAGTTGACAAAGTCATAATTCACATCCAACAGTCATTTAGAGTCAAAAGATTAAATGTTGAAATTTCATCCATATTGACCATTTTGGGATCGTTCGACAGGTCCGGAGTCATCGTTTTTCATCCAATAATTGATTTTTCGGACTGTACCAAAAATGATTCAAAATGTCAATTGGATCGTGCCTCATGTTGAATAACCACTTTTTAAACCCTCACAGTGACCAAAATTGCCATTTTTACAGAGTTTTGCTTACTCAAAAGCTTCAATTTTGACCCGTTTCAGGCACAGAAAGGACTTTAAACACACTTATTTTAGTTGACAAAGTCATAATTCACATTCAACAGTCATTTAGAGTCAAAAGATTAAATGTTGAAATTTCATCCATATTGACCATTTTGGGATCGTTCGACAGGCTTGGAGTCATCGTTTTTCATCCGAAAATTGATTTTTCGGACTGTACCAAAAATGATTCAAAATGTCAATTGGATCCTGCCTCATGTTGAATAACCACTTTTTAAACCCTCACAGTGACCAAAATTGCCATTTTTACAGAGTTTTGCTATCTCAAAAGCTTCCATTTTGACCCGTTCCAGGCACAGAAATGACTTTAAACACACTTATTCTAGTTGACAAAGTCATAATTCACATCCAACAGTCATTTAGAGTCAAAAGATTAAATGTTGAAATTTCATCCATATTGACCATTTTGGGATCGTTCGACAGGTCCGGAGTCATCGTTTTTCATCCAAAAATTGATTTTTCGGACTGTACCAAAAATGATTCAAAATGTCAATTGGATCGTGCCTCATGTTGAATAACCACTTTTTAAACCCTCACAGTGACCAAAATTGCCATTTTTACAGAGTTTTGCTTACTCAAAAGCTTCCATTTTGACCCGTTCCAGGCACAGAAATGACTTTAAACACACTTATTCTAGTTGACAAAGTCATAATTCACATCCAACAGTCATTTAGAGTCAAAAGATTAAATGTTGAAATTTCATCCATATTGACCATTTTGGGATCGTTCGACAGGTCCGGAGTCATCGTTTTTCATCCGAAAATTGATTTTTTGGACTGTACCAAAAATGATTCAAAATGTCAATTGGATCGTGCCTCATGTTGAATAACCACTTTTTAAACCCTCACAGTGACCAAAATTGCCATTTTTACAGAGTTTTGCTATCTCAAAAGCTTCACTTTTGACCCGTTTCAGGCACAGAAATGACTTTAAACACACTTATTTTAGTTGACAAAGTCATAATTCACATCCAACAGTCATTTAGAGTCAAAAGATTAAATGTTGAAATTTCATCCATATTGACCATTTTGGGATCGTTCGACAGGTCCGGAGTCATCGTTTTTCATCCGAAAATTGATTTTTCGGACTGTACCAAAAATGATTCAAAATGTCAATTGGATCCTGCCTCATGTTGAATAACCACTTTTTAAACCCTCACAGTGACCAAAATTGCCATTTTTACAGAGTTTTGCTATCTCAAAAGCTTCCATTTTGACCCGTTTCAGGCACAGAAATGACTTTAAACACACTTATTCTAGTTGACAAAGTCATAATTCACATCCAACAGTCATTTAGAGTCAAAAGATTAAATGTTGAAATTTCATCCATATTGACCATTTTGGGATCGTTCGACAGGTCCGGAGTCATCGTTTTTCATCCGAAAATTGATTTTTCGGACTGTATCAAAAATGATTCAAAATGTCAATTGGATCGTGCCTCATGTTGAATAACCACTTTTTAAACCCTCACAGTGACCAAAATTGCCATTTTTACAGAGTTTTGCTATCTCAAAAGCTTCCATTTTGACCCGTTTCAGGCACGGAAATGACTTTAAACACACTTATTCTAGTTGACAAAGTCATAATTCACATCCAACAGTCATTTAGAGTCAAAAGATTAAATGTTGAAATTTCATCCATATTGACCATTTTGGGATCGTTCGACAGGTCCGGAGTCATCGTTTTTCATCCGAAAATTGATTTTTTGGACTGTACCAAAAATGATTCAAAATGTCAATTGGATCGTGCCTCATGTTGAATAACCACTTTTTAAACACTCACAGTGACCAAAATTGCCATTTTTACAGAGTTTTGCTATCTCAAAAGCTTCCATTTTGACCCGTTCCAGGCACAGAAATGACTTTAAACATACTTATTCTAGTTGACAAAGTCATAATTCACATCCAACAGTCATTTAGAGTCAAAAGATTAAATGTTGAAATTTCATCCATATTGACCATTTTGGGATCGTTCGACAGGTCCGGAGTCATCGTTTTTCATCCAATAATTGATTTTTCGGACTGTACCAAAAATGATTCAAAATGTCAATTGGATCGTGCCTCATGTTGAATAACCACTTTTTAAACCCTCACAGTGACCAAAATTGCCATTTTTACAGAGTTTTGCTTACTCAAAAGCTTCAATTTTGACCCGTTTCAGGCACAGAAAGGACTTTAAACACACTTATTTAGTTGACAAAGTCATAATTCACATCCAACAGTCATTTAGAGTCAAAAGAATAAATGTTGAAATTTCATCCATATTGACCATTTTGGGATCGTTCGACAGGTCCGGAGTCATCGTTTTTCATCCGAAAATTGATTTTTCGGACTGTACCAAAAATTATTCAAAATGTCAATTGGATCGTGCCTCATGTTGAATAACCACTTTTTAAACCCTCACAGTGACCAAAATTGCCATTTTTACAGAGTTTTGCTTACTCAAAAGCTTCCATTTTGACCCGTTCCAGGCACAGAAATGACTTTAAACACACTTATTCTAGTTGACAAAGTCATAATTCACATCCAACAGTCATTTAGAGTCAAAAGATTAAATGTTGAAATTTCATCCATATTGACCATTTTGGGATCGTTCGACAGGTCCGGAGTCATCGTTTTTCATCCGAAAATTGATTTTTCGGACTGTACCAAAAATGATTCAAAATGTCAATTGGATCGTGCCTCATGTTGAATAACCACTTTTAAACCCTCACAGTGACCAAAATTGCCATTTTTACAGAGTTTTGCTTACTCAAAAGCTTCAATTTTGACCCGTTTCAGGCACAGAAATGACTTTAAACACACTTATTTTAGTTGACAAAGTCATAATTCACATCCAACAGTCATTTAGAGTCAAAAGATTAAATGTTGAAATTTCATCCATATTGACCATTTTGGGATCGTTCGACAGGTCCGGAGTCATCGTTTTTCATCCGAAAATTGATTTTTCGGACTGTACCAAAAATGATTCAAAATGTCAATTGGATCGTGCCTCATGTTGAATAACCACTTTTTAAACCCTCACAGTGACCAAAATTGCCATTTTTACAGAGTTTTGCTTACTCAAAAGCTTCCATTTTGACCCGTTCCAGGCACAGAAATGACTTTAAACACACTTATTCTAGTTGACAAAGTCATAATTCACATCCAACAGTCATTTAGAGTCAAAAGATTAAATGTTGAAATTTCATCCATATTGACCATTTTGGGATCGTTCGACAGGCTTGGAGTCATCGTTTTTCATCCGAAAATTGATTTTTCGGACTGTACCAAAAATGATTCAAAATGTCAATTGGATCGTGCCTCATGTTGAATAACCACTTTTTAAACCCTCACAGTGACCAAAATTGCCATTTTTACAGAGTTTTGCTATCTCAAAAGCTTCCATTTTGACCCGTTCCAGGCACAGAAATGACTTTAAACACACTTATTCTAGTTGACAAAGTCATAATTCACATCCAACAGTCATTTAGAGTCAAAAGATTAAATGTTGAAATTTCATCCATATTGACCATTTTGGGATCGTTCGACAGGTCCGGAGTCATCGTTTTTCATCCAAAAATTGATTTTTCGGACTGTACCAAAAATGATTCAAAATGTCAATTGGATCGTGCCTCATGTTGAATAACCACTTTTTAAACCCTCACAGTGACCAAAATTGCCATTTTTACAGAGTTTTGCTTACTCAAAAGCTTCCATTTTGACCCGTTCCAGGCACAGAAATGACTTTAAACACACTTATTCTAGTTGACAAAGTCATAATTCACATCCAACAGTCATTTAGAGTCAAAAGATTAAATGTTGAAATTTCATCCATATTGACCATTTTGGGATCGTTCGACAGGTCCGGAGTCATCGTTTTTCATCCGAAAATTGATTTTTTGGACTGTACCAAAAATGATTCAAAATGTCAATTGGATCGTGCCTCATGTTGAATAACCACTTTTTAAACCCTCACAGTGACCAAAATTGCCATTTTTACAGAGTTTTGCTATCTCAAAAGCTTCACTTTTGACCCGTTTCAGGCACAGAAATGACTTTAAACACACTTATTTTAGTTGACAAAGTCATAATTCACATCCAACAGTCATTTAGAGTCAAAAGATTAAATGTTGAAATTTCATCCATATTGACCATTTTGGGATCGTTCGACAGGTCCGGAGTCATCGTTTTTCATCCGAAAATTGATTTTTCGGACTGTACCAAAAATGATTCAAAATGTCAATTGGATCCTGCCTCATGTTGAATAACCACTTTTTAAACCCTCACAGTGACCAAAATTGCCATTTTTACAGAGTTTTGCTATCTCAAAAGCTTCCATTTTGACCCGTTTCAGGCACAGAAATGACTTTAAACACACTTATTCTAGTTGACAAAGTCATAATTCACATCCAACAGTCATTTAGAGTCAAAAGATTAAATGTTGAAATTTCATCCATATTGACCATTTTGGGATCGTTCGACAGGTCCGGAGTCATCGTTTTTCATCCGAAAATTGATTTTTCGGACTGTACCAAAAATGATTCAAAATGTCAATTGGATCGTGCCTCATGTTGAATAACCACTTTTTAAACCCTCACAGTGACCAAAATTGCCATTTTTACAGAGTTTTGCTATCTCAAAAGCTTCCATTTTGACCCGTTTCAGGCACAGAAATGACTTTAAACACACTTATTTTAGTTGACAAAGTCATAATTCACATCCAACAGTCATTTAGAGTCAAAAGATTAAATGTTGAAATTTCATCCATATTGACCATTTTGGGATCGTTCGACAGGTCCGGAGTCATCGTTTTTCATCCGAAAATTGATTTTTTGGACTGTACCAAAAATGATTCAAAATGTCAATTGGATCGTGCCTCATGTTGAATAACCACTTTTTAAACACTCACAGTGACCAAAATTGCCATTTTTACAGAGTTTTGCTATCTCAAAAGCTTCCATTTTGACCCGTTCCAGGCACAGAAATGACTTTAAACATACTTATTCTAGTTGACAAAGTCATAATTCACATCCAACAGTCATTTAGAGTCAAAAGATTAAATGTTGAAATTTCATCCATATTGACCATTTTGGGATCGTTCGACAGGTCCGGAGTCATCGTTTTTCATCCAATAATTGATTTTTCGGACTGTACCAAAAATGATTCAAAATGTCAATTGGATCGTGCCTCATGTTGAATAACCACTTTTTAAACCCTCACAGTGACCAAAATTGCCATTTTTACAGAGTTTTGCTTACTCAAAAGCTTCAATTTTGACCCGTTTCAGGCACAGAAAGGACTTTAAACACACTTATTTTAGTTGACAAAGTCATAATTCACATCCAACAGTCATTTAGAGTCAAAAGAATAAATGTTGAAATTTCATCCATATTGACCATTTTGGGATCGTTCGACAGGTCCGGAGTCATCGTTTTTCATCCGAAAATTGATTTTTCGGACTGTACCAAAAATTATTCAAAATGTCAATTGGATCGTGCCTCATGTTGAATAACCACTTTTTAAACCCTCACAGTGACCAAAATTGCCATTTTTACAGAGTTTTGCTTACTCAAAAGCTTCCATTTTGACCCGTTCCAGGCACAGAAATGACTTTAAACACACTTATTCTAGTTGACAAAGTCATAATTCACATCCAACAGTCATTTAGAGTCAAAAGATTAAATGTTGAAATTTCATCCATATTGACCATTTTGGGATCGTTCGACAGGTCCGGAGTCATCGTTTTTCATCCGAAAATTGATTTTTCGGACTGTACCAAAAATGATTCAAAATGTCAATTGGATCGTGCCTCATGTTGAATAACCACTTTTAAACCCTCACAGTGACCAAAATTGCCATTTTTACAGAGTTTTGCTTACTCAAAAGCTTCAATTTTGACCCGTTTCAGGCACAGAAATGACTTTAAACACACTTATTTTAGTTGACAAAGTCATAATTCACATCCAACAGTCATTTAGAGTCAAAAGATTAAATGTTGAAATTTCATCCATATTGACCATTTTGGGATCGTTCGACAGGTCCGGAGTCATCGTTTTTCATCCAAAAATTGATTTTTCGGACTGTACCAAAAATGATTCAAAATGTCAATTGGATCGTGCCTCATGTTGAATAACCACTTTTTAAACCCTCACAGTGACCAAAATTGCCATTTTTACAGAGTTTTGCTTACTCAAAAGCTTCCATTTTGACCCGTTCCAGGCACAGAAATGACTTTAAACACACTTATTCTAGTTGACAAAGTCATAATTCACATCCAACAGTCATTTAGAGTCAAAAGATTAAATGTTGAAATTTCATCCATATTGACCATTTTGGGATCGTTCGACAGGCTTGGAGTCATCGTTTTTCATCCGAAAATTGATTTTTCGGACTGTACCAAAAATGATTCAAAATGTCAATTGGATCGTGCCTCATGTTGAATAACCACTTTTTAAACCCTCACAGTGACCAAAATTGCCATTTTTACAGAGTTTTGCTATCTCAAAAGCTTCCATTTTGACCCGTTCCAGGCACAGAAATGACTTTAAACACACTTATTCTAGTTGACAAAGTCATAATTCACATACAACAGTCATTTAGAGTCAAAAGATTAAATGTTGAAATTTCATCCATATTGACCATTTTGGGATCGTTCGACAGGTCCGGAGTCATCGTTTTTCATCCAAAAATTGATTTTTCGGACTGTACCAAAAATGATTCAAAATGTCAATTGGATCGTGCCTCATGTTGAATAACCACTTTTTAAACCCTCACAGTGACCAAAATTGCCATTTTTACAGAGTTTTGCTTACTCAAAAGCTTCCATTTTGACCCGTTCCAGGCACAGAAATGACTTTAAACACACTTATTCTAGTTGACAAAGTCATAATTCACATCCAACAGTCATTTAGAGTCAAAAGATTAAATGTTGAAATTTCATCCATATTGACCATTTTGGGATCGTTCGACAGGTCCGGAGTCATCGTTTTTCATCCGAAAATTGATTTTTCGGACTGTACCAAAAATGATTCAAAATGTCAATTGGATCCTGCCTCATGTTGAATAACCACTTTTTAAACCCTCACAGTGACCAAAATTGCCATTTTTACAGAGTTTTGCTTACTCAAAAGCTTCCATTTTGACCCGTTCCAGGCACAGAAATGACTTTAAACACACTTATTCTAGTTGACAAAGTCATAATTCACATCCAACAGTCATTTAGAGTCAAAAGATTAAATGTTGAAATTTCATCCATATTGACCATTTTGGGATCGTTCGACAGGTCCGGAGTCATCGTTTTTCATCCGAAAATTGATTTTTTGGACTGTACCAAAAATGATTCAAAATGTCAATTGGATCGTGCCTCATGTTGAATAACCACTTTTTAAACCCTCACAGTGACCAAAATTGCCATTTTTACAGAGTTTTGCTATCTCAAAAGCTTCACTTTTGACCCGTTTCAGGCACAGAAATGACTTTAAACACACTTATTTTAGTTGACAAAGTCATAATTCACATCCAACAGTCATTTAGAGTCAAAAGATTAAATGTTGAAATTTCATCCATATTGACCATTTTGGGATCGTTCGACAGGTCCGGAGTCATCGTTTTTCATCCGAAAATTGATTTTTCGGACTGTACCAAAAATGATTCAAAATGTCAATTGGATCCTGCCTCATGTTGAATAACCACTTTTTAAACCCTCACAGTGACCAAAATTGCCATTTTTACAGAGTTTTGCTATCTCAAAAGCTTCCATTTTGACCCGTTTCAGGCACAGAAATGACTTTAAACACACTTATTCTAGTTGACAAAGTCATAATTCACATCCAACAGTCATTTAGAGTCAAAAGATTAAATGTTGAAATTTCATCCATATTGACCATTTTGGGCTCGTTCGACAGGTCCGGAGTCATCGTTTTTCATCCGAAAATTGATTTTTCGGACTGTACCAAAAATGATTCAAAATGTCAATTGGATCGTGCCTCATGTTGAATAACCACTTTTTAAACCCTCACAGTGACCAAAATTGCCATTTTTACAGAGTTTTGCTATCTCAAAAGCTTCCATTTTGACCCGTTTCAGGCACAGAAATGACTTTAAACACACTTATTTTAGTTGACAAAGTCATAATTCACATCCAACAGTCATTTAGAGTCAAAAGATTAAATGTTGAAATTTCATCCATATTGACCATTTTGGGATCGTTCGACAGGTCCGGAGTCATCGTTTTTCATATGAAAATTGATTTTTTGTACTGTACCAAAAATGATTCAAAATGTCAATTGGATCGTGCCTCATGTTGAATAACCACTTTTTAAACCCTCACAGTGACCAAAATTGCCATTTTTACAGAGTTTTGCTATCTCAAAAGCTTCCATTTTGACCCGTTTCAGGCACGGAAATGACTTTAAACACACTTATTCTAGTTGACAAAGTCATAATTCACATCCAACAGTCATTTAGAGTCAAAAGATTAAATGTTGAAATTTCATCCATATTGACCATTTTGGGATCGTTCGACAGGTCCGGAGTCATCGTTTTTCATCCGAAAATTGATGTTTCGGACTGTACCAAAAATGATTCAAAATGTCAATTGGATCGTGCCTCATGTTGAATAACCACTTTTAAACCCTCACAGTGACCAAAATTGCCATTTTTACAGAGTTTTGCTTACTCAAAAGCTTCAATTTTGACCCGTTTCAGGCACAGAAATGACTTTAAACACACTTATTTTAGTTGACAAAGTCATAATTCACATCCAACAGTCATTTAGAGTCAAAAGATTAAATGTTGAAATTTCATCCATATTGACCATTTTGGGATCGTTCGACAGGTCCGGAGTCATCGTTTTTCATCCAATAATTGATTTTTCGGACTGTACCAAAAATGATTCAAAATGTCAATTGGATCGTGCCTCATGTTGAATAACCACTTTTTAAACCCTCACAGTGACCAAAATTGCCATTTTTACAGAGTTTTGCTTACTCAAAAGCTTCAATTTTGACCCGTTTCAGGCACAGAAAGGACTTTAAACACACTTATTTTAGTTGACAAAGTCATAATTCACATCCAACAGTCATTTAGAGTCAAAAGAATAAATGTTGAAATTTCATCCATATTGACCATTTTGGGATCGTTCGACAGGTCCGGAGTCATCGTTTTTCATCCGAAAATTGATTTTTCGGACTGTACCAAAAATTATTCAAAATGTCAATTGGATCGTGCCTCATGTTGAATAACCACTTTTTAAACCCTCACAGTGACCAAAATTGCCATTTTTACAGAGTTTTGCTTACTCAAAAGCTTCCATTTTGACCCGTTCCAGGCACAGAAATGACTTTAAACACACTTATTCTAGTTGACAAAGTCATAATTCACATCCAACAGTCATTTAGAGTCAAAAGATTAAATGTTGAAATTTCATCCATATTGACCAATTTGGGATCGTTCGACAGGTCCGGAGTCATCGTTTTTCATCCGAAAATTGATGTTTCGGACTGTACCAAAAATGATTCAAAATGTCAATTGGATCGTGCCTCATGTTGAATAACCACTTTTAAACCCTCACAGTGACCAAAATTGCCATTTTTACAGAGTTTTGCTTACTCAAAAGCTTCAATTTTGACCCGTTTCAGGCACAGAAATGACTTTAAACACACTTATTTTAGTTGACAAAGTCATAATTCACATCCAACAGTCATTTAGAGTCAAAAGATTAAATGTTGAAATTTCATCCATATTGACCATTTTGGGATCGTTCGACAGGTCCGGAGTCATCGTTTTTCATCCGAAAATTGATTTTTCGGCCTGTACCAAAAATGATTCAAAATGTCAATTGGATCGTGCCTCATGTTGAATAACCACTTTTTAAACCCTCACAGTGACCAAAATTGCCATTTTTACAGAGTTTTGCTTACTCAAAAGCTTCCATTTTGACCCGTTCCAGGCACAGAAATGACTTTAAACACACTTATTCTAGTTGACAAAGTCATAATTCACATCCAACAGTCATTTAGAGTCAAAAGATTAAATGTTGAAATTTCATCCATATTGACCATTTTGGGATCGTTCGACAGGCTTGGAGTCATCGTTTTTCATCCGAAAATTGATTTTTCGGACTGTACCAAAAATGATTCAAAATGTCAATTGGATCGTGCCTCATGTTGAATAACCACTTTTTAAACCCTCACAGTGACCAAAATTGCCATTTTTACAGAGTTTTGCTATCTCAAAAGCTTCCATTTTGACCCGTTCCAGGCACAGAAATGACTTTAAACACACTTATTCTAGTTGACAAAGTCATAATTCACATCCAACAGTCATTTAGAGTCAAAAGATTAAATGTTGAAATTTCATCCATATTGACCATTTTGGGATCGTTCGACAGGTCCGGAGTCATCGTTTTTCATCCGAAAATTGATTTTTTGGACTGTACCAAAAATGATTCAAAATGTCAATTGGATCGTGCCTCATGTTGAATAACCACTTTTTAAACCCTCACAGTGACCAAAATTGCCATTTTTACAGAGTTTTGCTATCTCAAAAGCTTCACTTTTGACCCGTTTCAGGCACAGAAATGACTTTAAACACACTTATTCTAGTTGACAAAGTCATAATTCACATCCAACAGTCATTTAGAGTCAAAAGATTAAATGTTGAAATTTCATCCATATTGACCATTTTGGGCTCGTTCGACAGGTCCGGAGTCATCGTTTTTCATCCGAAAATTGATTTTTCGGACTGTACCAAAAATGATTCAAAATGTCAATTGGATCGTGCCTCATGTTGAATAACCACTTTTTAAACCCTCACAGTGACCAAAATTGCCATTTTTACAGAGTTTTGCTATCTCAAAAGCTTCCATTTTGACCCGTTTCAGGCACAGAAATGACTTTAAACACACTTATTTTAGTTGACAAAGTCATAATTCACATCCAACAGTCATTTAGAGTCAAAAGATTAAATGTTGAAATTTCATCCATATTGACCATTTTGGGATCGTTCGACAGGTCCGGAGTCATCGTTTTTCATATGAAAATTGATTTTTTGTACTGTACCAAAAATGATTCAAAATGTCAATTGGATCGTGCCTCATGTTGAATAACCACTTTTTAAACCCTCACAGTGACCAAAATTGCCATTTTTACAGAGTTTTGCTATCTCAAAAGCTTCCATTTTGACCCGTTTCAGGCACGGAAATGACTTTAAACACACTTATTCTAGTTGACAAAGTCATAATTCACATCCAACAGTCATTTAGAGTCAAAAGATTAAATGTTGAAATTTCATCCATATTGACCATTTTGGGATCGTTCGACAGGTCCGGAGTCATCGTTTTTCATCCGAAAATTGATGTTTCGGACTGTACCAAAAATGATTCAAAATGTCAATTGGATCGTGCCTCATGTTGAATAACCACTTTTAAACCCTCACAGTGACCAAAATTGCCATTTTTACAGAGTTTTGCTTACTCAAAAGCTTCAATTTTGACCCGTTTCAGGCACAGAAATGACTTTAAACACACTTATTTTAGTTGACAAAGTCATAATTCACATCCAACAGTCATTTAGAGTCAAAAGATTAAATGTTGAAATTTCATCCATATTGACCATTTTGGGATCGTTCGACAGGTCCGGAGTCATCGTTTTTCATCCAATAATTGATTTTTCGGACTGTACCAAAAATGATTCAAAATGTCAATTGGATCGTGCCTCATGTTGAATAACCACTTTTTAAACCCTCACAGTGACCAAAATTGCCATTTTTACAGAGTTTTGCTTACTCAAAAGCTTCAATTTTGACCCGTTTCAGGCACAGAAAGGACTTTAAACACACTTATTTTAGTTGACAAAGTCATAATTCACATCCAACAGTCATTTAGAGTCAAAAGAATAAATGTTGAAATTTCATCCATATTGACCATTTTGGGATCGTTCGACAGGTCCGGAGTCATCGTTTTTCATCCGAAAATTGATTTTTCGGACTGTACCAAAAATTATTCAAAATGTCAATTGGATCGTGCCTCATGTTGAATAACCACTTTTTAAACCCTCACAGTGACCAAAATTGCCATTTTTACAGAGTTTTGCTTACTCAAAAGCTTCCATTTTGACCCGTTCCAGGCACAGAAATGACTTTAAACACACTTATTCTAGTTGACAAAGTCATAATTCACATCCAACAGTCATTTAGAGTCAAAAGATTAAATGTTGAAATTTCATCCATATTGACCAATTTGGGATCGTTCGACAGGTCCGGAGTCATCGTTTTTCATCCGAAAATTGATGTTTCGGACTGTACCAAAAATGATTCAAAATGTCAATTGGATCGTGCCTCATGTTGAATAACCACTTTTAAACCCTCACAGTGACCAAAATTGCCATTTTTACAGAGTTTTGCTTACTCAAAAGCTTCAATTTTGACCCGTTTCAGGCACAGAAATGACTTTAAACACACTTATTTTAGTTGACAAAGTCATAATTCACATCCAACAGTCATTTAGAGTCAAAAGATTAAATGTTGAAATTTCATCCATATTGACCATTTTGGGATCGTTCGACAGGTCCGGAGTCATCGTTTTTCATCCGAAAATTGATTTTTCGGCCTGTACCAAAAATGATTCAAAATGTCAATTGGATCGTGCCTCATGTTGAATAACCACTTTTTAAACCCTCACAGTGACCAAAATTGCCATTTTTACAGAGTTTTGCTTACTCAAAAGCTTCCATTTTGACCCGTTCCAGGCACAGAAATGACTTTAAACACACTTATTCTAGTTGACAAAGTCATAATTCACATCCAACAGTCATTTAGAGTCAAAAGATTAAATGTTGAAATTTCATCCATATTGACCATTTTGGGATCGTTCGACAGGCTTGGAGTCATCGTTTTTCATCCGAAAATTGATTTTTCGGACTGTACCAAAAATGATTCAAAATGTCAATTGGATCGTGCCTCATGTTGAATAACCACTTTTTAAACCCTCACAGTGACCAAAATTGCCATTTTTACAGAGTTTTGCTATCTCAAAAGCTTCCATTTTGACCCGTTCCAGGCACAGAAATGACTTTAAACACACTTATTCTAGTTGACAAAGTCATAATTCACATCCAACAGTCATTTAGAGTCAAAAGATTAAATGTTGAAATTTCATCCATATTGACCATTTTGGGATCGTTCGACAGGTCCGGAGTCATCGTTTTTCATCCGAAAATTGATTTTTTGGACTGTACCAAAAATGATTCAAAATGTCAATTGGATCGTGCCTCATGTTGAATAACCACTTTTTAAACCCTCACAGTGACCAAAATTGCCATTTTTACAGAGTTTTGCTATCTCAAAAGCTTCACTTTTGACCCGTTTCAGGCACAGAAATGACTTTAAACACACTTATTCTAGTTGACAAAGTCATAATTCACATCCAACAGTCATTTAGAGTCAAAAGATTAAATGTTGAAATTTCATCCATATTGACCATTTTGGGATCGTTCGACAGGTCCGGAGTCATCGTTTTTCATCCGAAAATTGATTTTTCGGACTGTACCAAAAATGATTCAAAATGTCAATTGGATCGTGCCTCATGTTGAATAACCACTTTTTAAACCCTCACAGTGACCAAAATTGCCATTTTTACAGAGTTTTGCTATCTCAAAAGCTTCCATTTTGACCCGTTTCAGGCACAGAAATGACTTTAAACACACTTATTTTAGTTGACAAAGTCATAATTCACATCCAACAGTCATTTAGAGTCAAAAGATTAAATGTTGAAATTTCATCCATATTGACCATTTTGGGATCGTTCGACAGGTCCGGAGTCATCGTTTTTCATATGAAAATTGATTTTTTGTACTGTACCAAAAATTATTCAAAATGTCAATTGGATCGTGCCTCATGTTGAATAACCACTTTTTAAACCCTCACAGTGACCAAAATTGCCATTTTTACAGAGTTTTGCTATCTCAAAAGCTTCCATTTTGACCCGTTTCAGGCACGGAAATGACTTTAAACACACTTATTCTAGTTGACAAAGTCATAATTCACATCCAACAGTCATTTAGAGTCAAAAGATTAAATGTTGAAATTTCATCCATATTGACCATTTTGGGATCGTTCGACAGGTCCGGAGTCATCGTTTTTCATCCAATAATTGATTTTTCGGACTGTACCAAAAATGATTCAAAATGTCAATTGGATCGTGCCTCATGTTGAATAACCACTTTTTAAACCCTCACAGTGACCAAAATTGCCATTTTTACAGAGTTTTGCTTACTCAAAAGCTTCAATTTTGACCCGTTTCAGGCACAGAAAGGACTTTAAACACACTTATTTTAGTTGACAAAGTCATAATTCACATCCAACAGTCATTTAGAGTCAAAAGAATAAATGTTGAAATTTCATCCATATTGACCATTTTGGGATCGTTCGACAGGTCCGGAGTCATCGTTTTTCATCCGAAAATTGATTTTTCGGACTGTACCAAAAATTATTCAAAATGTCAATTGGATCGTGCCTCATGTTGAATAACCACTTTTTAAACCCTCACAGTGACCAAAATTGCCATTTTTACAGAGTTTTGCTTACTCAAAAGCTTCCATTTTGACCCGTTCCAGGCACAGAAATGACTTTAAACACACTTATTCTAGTTGACAAAGTCATAATTCACATCCAACAGTCATTTAGAGTCAAAAGATTAAATGTTGAAATTTCATCCATATTGACCATTTTGGGATCGTTCGACAGGTCCGGAGTCATCGTTTTTCATCCGAAAATTGATTTTTCGGACTGTACCAAAAATGATTCAAAATGTCAATTGGATCGTGCCTCATGTTGAATAACCACTTTTAAACCCTCACAGTGACCAAAATTGCCATTTTTACAGAGTTTTGCTTACTCAAAAGCTTCAATTTTGACCCGTTTCAGGCACAGAAATGACTTTAAACACACTTATTTTAGTTGACAAAGTCATAATTCACATCCAACAGTCATTTAGAGTCAAAAGATTAAATGTTGAAATTTCATCCATATTGACCATTTTGGGATCGTTCGACAGGTCCGGAGTCATCGTTTTTCATCCGAAAATTGATTTTTCGGACTGTACCAAAAATGATTCAAAATGTCAATTGGATCGTGCCTCATGTTGAATAACCACTTTTTAAACCCTCACAGTGACCAAAATTGCCATTTTTACAGAGTTTTGCTTACTCAAAAGCTTCCATTTTGACCCGTTCCAGGCACAGAAATGACTTTAAACACACTTATTCTAGTTGACAAAGTCATAATTCACATCCAACAGTCATTTAGAGTCAAAAGATTAAATGTTGAAATTTCATCCATATTGACCATTTTGGGATCGTTCGACAGGCTTGGAGTCATCGTTTTTCATCCGAAAATTGATTTTTCGGACTGTACCAAAAATGATTCAAAATGTCAATTGGATCGTGCCTGTTGTTGAATAACCACTTTTTAAACCCTCACAGTGACCAAAATTGCCATTTTTACAGAGTTTTGCTATCTCAAAAGCTTCCATTTTGACCCGTTCCAGGCACAGAAATGACTTTAAACACACTTATTCTAGTTGACAAAGTCATAATTCACATCCAACAGTCATTTAGAGTCAAAAGATTAAATGTTGAAATTTCATCCATATTGACCATTTTGGGATCGTTCGACAGGTCCGGAGTCATCGTTTTTCATCCAAAAATTGATTTTTCGGACTGTACCAAAAATGATTCAAAATGTCAATTGGATCGTGCCTCATGTTGAATAACCACTTTTTAAACCCTCACAGTGACCAAAATTGCCATTTTTACAGAGTTTTGCTTACTCAAAAGCTTCCATTTTGACCCGTTCCAGGCACAGAAATGACTTTAAACACACTTATTCTAGTTGACAAAGTCATAATTCACATCCAACAGTCATTTAGAGTCAAAAGATTAAATGTTGAAATTTCATCCATATTGACCATTTTGGGATCGTTCGACAGGTCCGGAGTCATCGTTTTTCATCCGAAAATTGATTTTTTGGACTGTACCAAAAATGATTCAAAATGTCAATTGGATCGTGCCTCATGTTGAATAACCACTTTTTAAACCCTCACAGTGACCAAAATTGCCATTTTTACAGAGTTTTGCTATCTCAAAAGCTTCACTTTTGACCCGTTTCAGGCACAGAAATGACTTTAAACACACTTATTTTAGTTGACAAAGTCATAATTCACATCCAACAGTCATTTAGAGTCAAAAGATTAAATGTTGAAATTTCATCCATATTGACCATTTTGGGATCGTTCGACAGGTCCGGAGTCATCGTTTTTCATCCGAAAATTGATTTTTCGGACTGTACCAAAAATGATTCAAAATGTCAATTGGATCCTGCCTCATGTTGAATAACCACTTTTTAAACCCTCACAGTGACCAAAATTGCCATTTTTACAGAGTTTTGCTATCTCAAAAGCTTCCATTTTGACCCGTTTCAGGCACAGAAATGACTTTAAACACACTTATTCTAGTTGACAAAGTCATAATTCACATCCAACAGTCATTTAGAGTCAAAAGATTAAATGTTGAAATTTCATCCATATTGACCATTTTGGGATCGTTCGACAGGTCCGGAGTCATCGTTTTTCATCCGAAAATTGATTTTTCGGACTGTACCAAAAATGATTCAAAATGTCAATTGGATCGTGCCTCATGTTGAATAACCACTTTTTAAACCCTCACAGTGACCAAAATTGCCATTTTTACAGAGTTTTGCTATCTCAAAAGCTTCCATTTTGACCCGTTTCAGGCACAGAAATGACTTTAAACACACTTATTTTAGTTGACAAAGTCATAATTCACATCCAACAGTCATTTAGAGTCAAAAGATTAAATGTTGAAATTTCATCCATATTGACCATTTTGGGATCGTTCGACAGGTCCGGAGTCATCGTTTTTCATCCGAAAATTCATTTTTCGGACTGTACCAAAAATGATTCAAAATGTCAATTGGATCGTGCCTCATGTTGAATAACCACTTTTTAAACCCTCACAGTGACCAAAATTGCCATTTTTACAGAGTTTTGCTTACTCAAAAGCTTCCATTTTGACCCGTTCCAGGCACAGAAATGACTTTAAACACACTTATTCTAGTTGACAAAGTCATAATTCACATCCAACAGTCATTTAGAGTCAAAAGATTAAATGTTGAAATTTCATCCATATTGACCATTTTGGGATCGTTCGACAGGCTTGGAGTCATCGTTTTTCATCCGAAAATTGATTTTTCGGACTGTACCAAAAATGATTCAAAATGTCAATTGGATCGTGCCTCATGTTGAATAACCACTTTTTAAACCCTCACAGTGACCAAAATTGCCATTTTTACAGAGTTTTGCTATCTCAAAAGCTTCCATTTTGACCCGTTCCAGGCACAGAAATGACTTTAAACACACTTATTCTAGTTGACAAAGTCATAATTCACATCCAACAGTCATTTAGAGTCAAAAGATTAAATGTTGAAATTTCATCCATATTGACCATTTTGGGATCGTTCGACAGGTCCGGAGTCATCGTTTTTCATCCGAAAATTGATTTTTCGGACTGTACCAAAAATGATTCAAAATGTCAATTGGATCGTGCCTCATGTTGAATAACCACTTTTTAAACCCTCACAGTGACCAAAATTGCCATTTTTACAGAGTTTTGCTATCTCAAAAGCTTCCATTTTGACCCGTTTCAGGCACAGAAATGACTTTAAACACACTTATTTTAGTTGACAAAGTCATAATTCACATCCAACAGTCATTTAGAGTCAAAAGATTAAATGTTGAAATTTCATCCATATTGACCATTTTGGGATCGTTCGACAGGTCTGGAGTCATCGTTTTTCATATGAAAATTGATTTTTTGTACTGTACCAAAAATGATTCAAAATGTCAATTGGATCGTGCCTCATGTTGAATAACCACTTTTTAAACCCTCACAGTGACCAAAATTGCCATTTTTACAGAGTTTT
Organism: Lissotriton vulgaris; assembly: GCF_964263255.1. Classification (NCBI taxonomy): domain Eukaryota; kingdom Metazoa; phylum Chordata; class Amphibia; order Caudata; family Salamandridae; genus Lissotriton; species Lissotriton vulgaris. Next base: position 121,476 of record NW_028241124.1, on the reverse strand, counting down.
GCTATCTCAAAAGCTTCCATTTTGACCCGTTTCAGGCACGGAAATGACTTTAAACACACTTATTCTAGTTGACAAAGTCATAATTCACATCCAACAGTCATTTAGAGTCAAAAGATTAAATGTTGAAATTTCATCCATATTGACCATTTTGGGATCGTTCGACAGGTCCGGAGTCATCGTTTTTCATCCGAAAATTGATTTTTTGGACTGTACCAAAAATGATTCAAAATGTCAATTGGATCGTGCCTCATGTTGAATAACCACTTTTTAAACACTCACAGTGACCAAAATTGCCATTTTTACAGAGTTTTGCTATCTCAAAAGCTTCCATTTTGACCCGTTCCAGGCACAGAAATGACTTTAAACATACTTATTCTAGTTGACAAAGTCATAATTCACATCCAACAGTCATTTAGAGTCAAAAGATTAAATGTTGAAATTTCATCCATATTGACCATTTTGGGATCGTTCGACAGGTCCGGAGTCATCGTTTTTCATCCAATAATTGATTTTTCGGACTGTACCAAAAATGATTCAAAATGTCAATTGGATCGTGCCTCATGTTGAATAACCACTTTTTAAACCCTCACAGTGACCAAAATTGCCATTTTTACAGAGTTTTGCTTACTCAAAAGCTTCAATTTTGACCCGTTTCAGGCACAGAAAGGACTTTAAACACACTTATTTTAGTTGACAAAGTCATAATTCACATCCAACAGTCATTTAGAGTCAAAAGAATAAATGTTGAAATTTCATCCATATTGACCATTTTGGGATCGTTCGACAGGTCCGGAGTCATCGTTTTTCATCCGAAAATTGATTTTTCGGACTGTACCAAAAATTATTCAAAATGTCAATTGGATCGTGCCTCATGTTGAATAACCACTTTTTAAACCCTCACAGTGACCAAAATTGCCATTTTTACAGAGTTTTGCTTACTCAAAAGCTTCCATTTTGACCCGTTCCAGGCACAGAAATGACTTTAAACACACTTATTCTAGTTGACAAAGTCATAATTCACATCCAACAGTCATTTAGAGTCAAAAGATTAAATGTTGAAATTTCATCCATATTGACCATTTTGGGATCGTTCGACAGGTCCGGAGTCATCGTTTTTCATCCGAAAATTGATGTTTCGGACTGTACCAAAAATGATTCAAAATGTCAATTGGATCGTGCCTCATGTTGAATAACCACTTTTAAACCCTCACAGTGACCAAAATTGCCATTTTTACAGAGTTTTGCTTACTCAAAAGCTTCAATTTTGACCCGTTTCAGGCACAGAAATGACTTTAAACACACTTATTTTAGTTGACAAAGTCATAATTCACATCCAACAGTCATTTAGAGTCAAAAGATTAAATGTTGAAATTTCATCCATATTGACCATTTTGGGATCGTTCGACAGGTCCGGAGTCATCGTTTTTCATCCGAAAATTGATTTTTCGGACTGTACCAAAAATGATTCAAAATGTCAATTGGATCGTGCCTCATGTTGAATAACCACTTTTTAAACCCTCACAGTGACCAAAATTGCCATTTTTACAGAGTTTTGCTTACTCAAAAGCTTCCATTTTGACCCGTTTCAGGCACAGAAATGACTTTAAACACACTTATTCTAGTTGACAAAGTCATAATTCACATCCAACAGTCATTTAGAGTCAAAAGATTAAATGTTGAAATTTCATCCATATTGACCATTTTGGGATCGTTCGACAGGTCCGGAGTCATCGTTTTTCATATGAAAATTGATTTTTTGTACTGTACCAAAAATGATTCAAAATGTCAATTGGATCGTGCCTCATGTTGAATAACCACTTTTTAAACCCTCACAGTGACCAAAATTGCCATTTTTACAGAGTTTTGCTATCTCAAAAGCTTCCATTTTGACCCGTTTCAGGCACGGAAATGACTTTAAACACACTTATTCTAGTTGACAAAGTCATAATTCACATCCAACAGTCATTTAGAGTCAAAAGATTAAATGTTGAAATTTCATCCATATTGACCATTTTGGGATCGTTCGACAGGTCCGGAGTCATCGTTTTTCATCCGAAAATTGATGTTTCGGACTGTACCAAAAATGATTCAAAATGTCAATTGGATCGTGCCTCATGTTGAATAACCACTTTTAAACCCTCACAGTGACCAAAATTGCCATTTTTACAGAGTTTTGCTTACTCAAAAGCTTCAATTTTGACCCGTTTCAGGCACAGAAATGACTTTAAACACACTTATTTTAGTTGACAAAGTCATAATTCACATCCAACAGTCATTTAGAGTCAAAAGATTAAATGTTGAAATTTCATCCATATTGACCATTTTGGGATCGTTCGACAGGTCCGGAGTCATCGTTTTTCATCCAATAATTGATTTTTCGGACTGTACCAAAAATGATTCAAAATGTCAATTGGATCGTGCCTCATGTTGAATAACCACTTTTTAAACCCTCACAGTGACCAAAATTGCCATTTTTACAGAGTTTTGCTTACTCAAAAGCTTCAATTTTGACCCGTTTCAGGCACAGAAAGGACTTTAAACACACTTATTTTAGTTGACAAAGTCATAATTCACATTCAACAGTCATTTAGAGTCAAAAGATTAAATGTTGAAATTTCATCCATATTGACCATTTTGGGATCGTTCGACAGGCTTGGAGTCATCGTTTTTCATCCGAAAATTGATTTTTCGGACTGTACCAAAAATGATTCAAAATGTCAATTGGATCCTGCCTCATGTTGAATAACCACTTTTTAAACCCTCACAGTGACCAAAATTGCCATTTTTACAGAGTTTTGCTATCTCAAAAGCTTCCATTTTGACCCGTTCCAGGCACAGAAATGACTTTAAACACACTTATTCTAGTTGACAAAGTCATAATTCACATCCAACAGTCATTTAGAGTCAAAAGATTAAATGTTGAAATTTCATCCATATTGACCATTTTGGGATCGTTCGACAGGTCCGGAGTCATCGTTTTTCATCCAAAAATTGATTTTTCGGACTGTACCAAAAATGATTCAAAATGTCAATTGGATCGTGCCTCATGTTGAATAACCACTTTTTAAACCCTCACAGTGACCAAAATTGCCATTTTTACAGAGTTTTGCTTACTCAAAAGCTTCCATTTTGACCCGTTCCAGGCACAGAAATGACTTTAAACACACTTATTCTAGTTGACAAAGTCATAATTCACATCCAACAGTCATTTAGAGTCAAAAGATTAAATGTTGAAATTTCATCCATATTGACCATTTTGGGATCGTTCGACAGGTCCGGAGTCATCGTTTTTCATCCGAAAATTGATTTTTTGGACTGTACCAAAAATGATTCAAAATGTCAATTGGATCGTGCCTCATGTTGAATAACCACTTTTTAAACCCTCACAGTGACCAAAATTGCCATTTTTACAGAGTTTTGCTATCTCAAAAGCTTCACTTTTGACCCGTTTCAGGCACAGAAATGACTTTAAACACACTTATTTTAGTTGACAAAGTCATAATTCACATCCAACAGTCATTTAGAGTCAAAAGATTAAATGTTGAAATTTCATCCATATTGACCATTTTGGGATCGTTCGACAGGTCCGGAGTCATCGTTTTTCATCCGAAAATTGATTTTTCGGACTGTACCAAAAATGATTCAAAATGTCAATTGGATCCTGCCTCATGTTGAATAACCACTTTTTAAACCCTCACAGTGACCAAAATTGCCATTTTTACAGAGTTTTGCTATCTCAAAAGCTTCCATTTTGACCCGTTTCAGGCACAGAAATGACTTTAAACACACTTATTCTAGTTGACAAAGTCATAATTCACATCCAACAGTCATTTAGAGTCAAAAGATTAAATGTTGAAATTTCATCCATATTGACCATTTTGGGATCGTTCGACAGGTCCGGAGTCATCGTTTTTCATCCGAAAATTGATTTTTCGGACTGTATCAAAAATGATTCAAAATGTCAATTGGATCGTGCCTCATGTTGAATAACCACTTTTTAAACCCTCACAGTGACCAAAATTGCCATTTTTACAGAGTTTTGCTATCTCAAAAGCTTCCATTTTGACCCGTTTCAGGCACGGAAATGACTTTAAACACACTTATTCTAGTTGACAAAGTCATAATTCACATCCAACAGTCATTTAGAGTCAAAAGATTAAATGTTGAAATTTCATCCATATTGACCATTTTGGGATCGTTCGACAGGTCCGGAGTCATCGTTTTTCATCCGAAAATTGATTTTTTGGACTGTACCAAAAATGATTCAAAATGTCAATTGGATCGTGCCTCATGTTGAATAACCACTTTTTAAACACTCACAGTGACCAAAATTGCCATTTTTACAGAGTTTTGCTATCTCAAAAGCTTCCATTTTGACCCGTTCCAGGCACAGAAATGACTTTAAACATACTTATTCTAGTTGACAAAGTCATAATTCACATCCAACAGTCATTTAGAGTCAAAAGATTAAATGTTGAAATTTCATCCATATTGACCATTTTGGGATCGTTCGACAGGTCCGGAGTCATCGTTTTTCATCCAATAATTGATTTTTCGGACTGTACCAAAAATGATTCAAAATGTCAATTGGATCGTGCCTCATGTTGAATAACCACTTTTTAAGCCCTCACAGTGACCAAAATTGCCATTTTTACAGAGTTTTGCTTACTCAAAAGCTTCAATTTTGACCCGTTTCAGGCACAGAAAGGACTTTAAACACACTTATTTTAGTTGACAAAGTCATAATTCACATCCAACAGTCATTTAGAGTCAAAAGAATAAATGTTGAAATTTCATCCATATTGACCATTTTGGGATCGTTCGACAGGTCCGGAGTCATCGTTTTTCATCCGAAAATTGATTTTTCGGACTGTACCAAAAATTATTCAAAATGTCAATTGGATCGTGCCTCATGTTGAATAACCACTTTTTAAACCCTCACAGTGACCAAAATTGCCATTTTTACAGAGTTTTGCTTACTCAAAAGCTTCCATTTTGACCCGTTCCAGGCACAGAAATGACTTTAAACACACTTATTCTAGTTGACAAAGTCATAATTCACATCCAACAGTCATTTAGAGTCAAAAGATTAAATGTTGAAATTTCATCCATATTGACCATTTTGGGATCGTTCGACAGGTCCGGAGTCATCGTTTTTCATCCGAAAATTGATTTTTCGGACTGTACCAAAAATGATTCAAAATGTCAATTGGATCGTGCCTCATGTTGAATAACCACTTTTAAACCCTCACAGTGACCAAAATTGCCATTTTTACAGAGTTTTGCTTACTCAAAAGCTTCAATTTTGACCCGTTTCAGGCACAGAAATGACTTTAAACACACTTATTTTAGTTGACAAAGTCATAATTCACATCCAACAGTCATTTAGAGTCAAAAGATTAAATGTTGAAATTTCATCCATATTGACCATTTTGGGATCGTTCGACAGGTCCGGAGTCATCGTTTTTCATCCGAAAATTGATTTTTCGGACTGTACCAAAAATGATTCAAAATGTCAATTGGATCGTGCCTCATGTTGAATAACCACTTTTTAAACCCTCACAGTGACCAAAATTGCCATTTTTACAGAGTTTTGCTTACTCAAAAGCTTCCATTTTGACCCGTTCCAGGCACAGAAATGACTTTAAACACACTTATTCTAGTTGACAAAGTCATAATTCACATCCAACAGTCATTTAGAGTCAAAAGATTAAATGTTGAAATTTCATCCATATTGACCATTTTGGGATCGTTCGACAGGCTTGGAGTCATCGTTTTTCATCCGAAAATTGATTTTTCGGACTGTACCAAAAATGATTCAAAATGTCAATTGGATCGTGCCTCATGTTGAATAACCACTTTTTAAACCCTCACAGTGACCAAAATTGCCATTTTTACAGAGTTTTGCTATCTCAAAAGCTTCCATTTTGACCCGTTCCAGGCACAGAAATGACTTTAAACACACTTATTCTAGTTGACAAAGTCATAATTCACATCCAACAGTCATTTAGAGTCAAAAGATTAAATGTTGAAATTTCATCCATATTGACCATTTTGGGATCGTTCGACAGGTCCGGAGTCATCGTTTTTCATCCAAAAATTGATTTTTCGGACTGTACCAAAAATGATTCAAAATGTCAATTGGATCGTGCCTCATGTTGAATAACCACTTTTTAAACCCTCACAGTGACCAAAATTGCCATTTTTACAGAGTTTTGCTTACTCAAAAGCTTCCATTTTGACCCGTTCCAGGCACAGAAATGACTTTAAACACACTTATTCTAGTTGACAAAGTCATAATTCACATCCAACAGTCATTTAGAGTCAAAAGATTAAATGTTGAAATTTCATCCATATTGACCATTTTGGGATCGTTCGACAGGTCCGGAGTCATCGTTTTTCATCCGAAAATTGATTTTTTGGACTGTACCAAAAATGATTCAAAATGTCAATTGGATCGTGCCTCATGTTGAATAACCACTTTTTAAACCCTCACAGTGACCAAAATTGCCATTTTTACAGAGTTTTGCTATCTCAAAAGCTTCACTTTTGACCCGTTTCAGGCACAGAAATGACTTTAAACACACTTATTTTAGTTGACAAAGTCATAATTCACATCCAACAGTCATTTAGAGTCAAAAGATTAAATGTTGAAATTTCATCCATATTGACCATTTTGGGATCGTTCGACAGGTCCGGAGTCATCGTTTTTCATCCGAAAATTGATTTTTCGGACTGTACCAAAAATGATTCAAAATGTCAATTGGATCCTGCCTCATGTTGAATAACCACTTTTTAAACCCTCACAGTGACCAAAATTGCCATTTTTACAGAGTTTTGCTATCTCAAAAGCTTCCATTTTGACCCGTTTCAGGCACAGAAATGACTTTAAACACACTTATTCTAGTTGACAAAGTCATAATTCACATCCAACAGTCATTTAGAGTCAAAAGATTAAATGTTGAAATTTCATCCATATTGACCATTTTGGGATCGTTCGACAGGTCCGGAGTCATCGTTTTTCATCCGAAAATTGATTTTTCGGACTGTACCAAAAATGATTCAAAATGTCAATTGGATCGTGCCTCATGTTGAATAACCACTTTTTAAACCCTCACAGTGACCAAAATTGCCATTTTTACAGAGTTTTGCTATCTCAAAAGCTTCCATTTTGACCCGTTTCAGGCACAGAAATGACTTTAAACACACTTATTTTAGTTGACAAAGTCATAATTCACATCCAACAGTCATTTAGAGTCAAAAGATTAAATGTTGAAATTTCATCCATATTGACCATTTTGGGATCGTTCGACAGGTCCGGAGTCATCGTTTTTCATATGAAAATTGATTTTTTGTACTGTACCAAAAATGATTCAAAATGTCAATTGGATCGTGCCTCATGTTGAATAACCACTTTTTAAACCCTCACAGTGACCAAAATTGCCATTTTTACAGAGTTTTGCTATCTCAAAAGCTTCCATTTTGACCCGTTTCAGGCACGGAAATGACTTTAAACACACTTATTCTAGTTGACAAAGTCATAATTCACATCCAACAGTCATTTAGAGTCAAAAGATTAAATGTTGAAATTTCATCCATATTGACCATTTTGGGATCGTTCGACAGGTCCGGAGTCATCGTTTTTCATCCGAAAATTGATTTTTTGGACTGTACCAAAAATGATTCAAAATGTCAATTGGATCGTGCCTCATGTTGAATAACCACTTTTTAAACACTCACAGTGACCAAAATTGCCATTTTTACAGAGTTTTGCTATCTCAAAAGCTTCCATTTTGACCCGTTCCAGGCACAGAAATGACTTTAAACATACTTATTCTAGTTGACAAAGTCATAATTCACATCCAACAGTCATTTAGAGTCAAAAGATTAAATGTTGAAATTTCATCCATATTGACCATTTTGGGATCGTTCGACAGGTCCGGAGTCATCGTTTTTCATCCAATAATTGATTTTTCGGACTGTACCAAAAATGATTCAAAATGTCAATTGGATCGTGCCTCATGTTGAATAACCACTTTTTAAACCCTCACAGTGACCAAAATTGCCATTTTTACAGAGTTTTGCTTACTCAAAAGCTTCAATTTTGACCCGTTTCAGGCACAGAAAGGACTTTAAACACACTTATTTTAGTTGACAAAGTCATAATTCACATCCAACAGTCATTTAGAGTCAAAAGAATAAATGTTGAAATTTCATCCATATTGACCATTTTGGGATCGTTCGACAGGTCCGGAGTCATCGTTTTTCATCCGAAAATTGATTTTTCGGACTGTACCAAAAATTATTCAAAATGTCAATTGGATCGTGCCTCATGTTGAATAACCACTTTTTAAACCCTCACAGTGACCAAAATTGCCATTTTTACAGAGTTTTGCTTACTCAAAAGCTTCCATTTTGACCCGTTCCAGGCACAGAAATGACTTTAAACACACTTATTCTAGTTGACAAAGTCATAATTCACATCCAACAGTCATTTAGAGTCAAAAGATTAAATGTTGAAATTTCATCCATATTGACCATTTTGGGATCGTTCGACAGGTCCGGAGTCATCGTTTTTCATCCGAAAATTGATTTTTCGGACTGTACCAAAAATGATTCAAAATGTCAATTGGATCGTGCCTCATGTTGAATAACCACTTTTAAACCCTCACAGTGACCAAAATTGCCATTTTTACAGAGTTTTGCTTACTCAAAAGCTTCAATTTTGACCCGTTTCAGGCACAGAAATGACTTTAAACACACTTATTTTAGTTGACAAAGTCATAATTCACATCCAACAGTCATTTAGAGTCAAAAGATTAAATGTTGAAATTTCATCCATATTGACCATTTTGGGATCGTTCGACAGGTCCGGAGTCATCGTTTTTCATCCAAAAATTGATTTTTCGGACTGTACCAAAAATGATTCAAAATGTCAATTGGATCGTGCCTCATGTTGAATAACCACTTTTTAAACCCTCACAGTGACCAAAATTGCCATTTTTACAGAGTTTTGCTTACTCAAAAGCTTCCATTTTGACCCGTTCCAGGCACAGAAATGACTTTAAACACACTTATTCTAGTTGACAAAGTCATAATTCACATCCAACAGTCATTTAGAGTCAAAAGATTAAATGTTGAAATTTCATCCATATTGACCATTTTGGGATCGTTCGACAGGCTTGGAGTCATCGTTTTTCATCCGAAAATTGATTTTTCGGACTGTACCAAAAATGATTCAAAATGTCAATTGGATCGTGCCTCATGTTGAATAACCACTTTTTAAACCCTCACAGTGACCAAAATTGCCATTTTTACAGAGTTTTGCTATCTCAAAAGCTTCCATTTTGACCCGTTCCAGGCACAGAAATGACTTTAAACACACTTATTCTAGTTGACAAAGTCATAATTCACATCCAACAGTCATTTAGAGTCAAAAGATTAAATGTTGAAATTTCATCCATATTGACCATTTTGGGATCGTTCGACAGGTCCGGAGTCATCGTTTTTCATCCAAAAATTGATTTTTCGGACTGTACCAAAAATGATTCAAAATGTCAATTGGATCGTGCCTCATGTTGAATAACCACTTTTTAAACCCTCACAGTGACCAAAATTGCCATTTTTACAGAGTTTTGCTTACTCAAAAGCTTCCATTTTGACCCGTTCCAGGCACAGAAATGACTTTAAACACACTTATTCTAGTTGACAAAGTCATAATTCACATCCAACAGTCATTTAGAGTCAAAAGATTAAATGTTGAAATTTCATCCATATTGACCATTTTGGGATCGTTCGACAGGTCCGGAGTCATCGTTTTTCATCCGAAAATTGATTTTTCGGACTGTACCAAAAATGATTCAAAATGTCAATTGGATCCTGCCTCATGTTGAATAACCACTTTTTAAACCCTCACAGTGACCAAAATTGCCATTTTTACAGAGTTTTGCTTACTCAAAAGCTTCCATTTTGACCCGTTCCAGGCACAGAAATGACTTTAAACACACTTATTCTAGTTGACAAAGTCATAATTCACATCCAACAGTCATTTAGAGTCAAAAGATTAAATGTTGAAATTTCATCCATATTGACCATTTTGGGATCGTTCGACAGGTCCGGAGTCATCGTTTTTCATCCGAAAATTGATTTTTTGGACTGTACCAAAAATGATTCAAAATGTCAATTGGATCGTGCCTCATGTTGAATAACCACTTTTTAAACCCTCACAGTGACCAAAATTGCCATTTTTACAGAGTTTTGCTATCTCAAAAGCTTCACTTTTGACCCGTTTCAGGCACAGAAATGACTTTAAACACACTTATTTTAGTTGACAAAGTCATAATTCACATCCAACAGTCATTTAGAGTCAAAAGATTAAATGTTGAAATTTCATCCATATTGACCATTTTGGGATCGTTCGACAGGTCCGGAGTCATCGTTTTTCATCCGAAAATTGATTTTTCGGACTGTACCAAAAATGATTCAAAATGTCAATTGGATCCTGCCTCATGTTGAATAACCACTTTTTAAACCCTCACAGTGACCAAAATTGCCATTTTTACAGAGTTTTGCTATCTCAAAAGCTTCCATTTTGACCCGTTTCAGGCACAGAAATGACTTTAAACACACTTATTCTAGTTGACAAAGTCATAATTCACATCCAACAGTCATTTAGAGTCAAAAGATTAAATGTTGAAATTTCATCCATATTGACCATTTTGGGATCGTTCGACAGGTCCGGAGTCATCGTTTTTCATCCGAAAATTGATTTTTCGGACTGTACCAAAAATGATTCAAAATGTCAATTGGATCGTGCCTCATGTTGAATAACCACTTTTTAAACCCTCACAGTGACCAAAATTGCCATTTTTACAGAGTTTTGCTATCTCAAAAGCTTCCATTTTGACCCGTTTCAGGCACAGAAATGACTTTAAACACACTTATTTTAGTTGACAAAGTCATAATTCACATCCAACAGTCATTTAGAGTCAAAAGATTAAATGTTGAAATTTCATCCATATTGACCATTTTGGGATCGTTCGACAGGTCCGGAGTCATCGTTTTTCATATGAAAATTGATTTTTTGTACTGTACCAAAAATGATTCAAAATGTCAATTGGATCGTGCCTCATGTTGAATAACCACTTTTTAAACCCTCACAGTGACCAAAATTGCCATTTTTACAGAGTTTTGCTATCTCAAAAGCTTCCATTTTGACCCGTTTCAGGCACGGAAATGACTTTAAACACACTTATTCTAGTTGACAAAGTCATAATTCACATCCAACAGTCATTTAGAGTCAAAAGATTAAATGTTGAAATTTCATCCATATTGACCATTTTGGGATCGTTCGACAGGTCCGGAGTCATCGTTTTTCATCCGAAAATTGATGTTTCGGACTGTACCAAAAATGATTCAAAATGTCAATTGGATCGTGCCTCATGTTGAATAACCACTTTTAAACCCTCACAGTGACCAAAATTGCCATTTTTACAGAGTTTTGCTTACTCAAAAGCTTCAATTTTGACCCGTTTCAGGCACAGAAATGACTTTAAACACACTTATTTTAGTTGACAAAGTCATAATTCACATCCAACAGTCATTTAGAGTCAAAAGATTAAATGTTGAAATTTCATCCATATTGACCATTTTGGGATCGTTCGACAGGTCCGGAGTCATCGTTTTTCATCCAATAATTGATTTTTCGGACTGTACCAAAAATGATTCAAAATGTCAATTGGATCGTGCCTCATGTTGAATAACCACTTTTTAAACCCTCACAGTGACCAAAATTGCCATTTTTACAGAGTTTTGCTTACTCAAAAGCTTCAATTTTGACCCGTTTCAGGCACAGAAAGGACTTTAAACACACTTATTTTAGTTGACAAAGTCATAATTCACATCCAACAGTCATTTAGAGTCAAAAGAATAAATGTTGAAATTTCATCCATATTGACCATTTTGGGATCGTTCGACAGGTCCGGAGTCATCGTTTTTCATCCGAAAATTGATTTTTCGGACTGTACCAAAAATTATTCAAAATGTCAATTGGATCGTGCCTCATGTTGAATAACCACTTTTTAAACCCTCACAGTGACCAAAATTGCCATTTTTACAGAGTTTTGCTTACTCAAAAGCTTCCATTTTGACCCGTTCCAGGCACAGAAATGACTTTAAACACACTTATTCTAGTTGACAAAGTCATAATTCACATCCAACAGTCATTTAGAGTCAAAAGATTAAATGTTGAAATTTCATCCATATTGACCATTTTGGGATCGTTCGACAGGTCCGGAGTCATCGTTTTTCATCCGAAAATTGATGTTTCGGACTGTACCAAAAATGATTCAAAATGTCAATTGGATCGTGCCTCATGTTGAATAACCACTTTTAAACCCTCACAGTGACCAAAATTGCCATTTTTACAGAGTTTTGCTTACTCAAAAGCTTCAATTTTGACCCGTTTCAGGCACAGAAATGACTTTAAACACACTTATTTTAGTTGACAAAGTCATAATTCACATCCAACAGTCATTTAGAGTCAAAAGATTAAATGTTGAAATTTCATCCATATTGACCATTTTGGGATCGTTCGACAGGTCCGGAGTCATCGTTTTTCATCCGAAAATTGATTTTTCGGACTGTACCAAAAATGATTCAAAATGTCAATTGGATCGTGCCTCATGTTGAATAACCACTTTTTAAACCCTCACAGTGACCAAAATTGCCATTTTTACAGAGTTTTGCTTACTCAAAAGCTTCCATTTTGACCCGTTCCAGGCACAGAAATGACTTTAAACACACTTATTCTAGTTGACAAAGTCATAATTCACATCCAACAGTCATTTAGAGTCAAAAGATTAAATGTTGAAATTTCATCCATATTGACCATTTTGGGATCGTTCGACAGGCTTGGAGTCATCGTTTTTCATCCGAAAATTGATTTTTCGGACTGTACCAAAAATGATTCAAAATGTCAATTGGATCGTGCCTCATGTTGAATAACCACTTTTTAAACCCTCACAGTGACCAAAATTGCCATTTTTACAGAGTTTTGCTATCTCAAAAGCTTCCATTTTGACCCGTTCCAGGCACAGAAATGACTTTAAACACACTTATTCTAGTTGACAAAGTCATAATTCACATCCAACAGTCATTTAGAGTCAAAAGATTAAATGTTGAAATTTCATCCATATTGACCATTTTGGGATCGTTCGACAGGTCCGGAGTCATCGTTTTTCATCCGAAAATTGATTTTTTGGACTGTACCAAAAATGATTCAAAATGTCAATTGGATCGTGCCTCATGTTGAATAACCACTTTTTAAACCCTCACAGTGACCAAAATTGCCATTTTTACAGAGTTTTGCTATCTCAAAAGCTTCACTTTTGACCCGTTTCAGGCACAGAAATGACTTTAAACACACTTATTTTAGTTGACAAAGTCATAATTCACATCCAACAGTCATTTAGAGTCAAAAGATTAAATGTTGAAATTTCATCCATATTGACCATTTTGGGATCGTTCGACAGGTCCGGAGTCATCGTTTTTCATATGAAAATTGATTTTTTGTACTGTACCAAAAATGATTCAAAATGTCAATTGGATCGTGCCTCATGTTGAATAACCACTTTTTAAACCCTCACAGTGACCAAAATTGCCATTTTTACAGAGTTTTGCTATCTCAAAAGCTTCCATTTTGACCCGTTTCAGGCACGGAAATGACTTTAAACACACTTATTCTAGTTGACAAAGTCATAATTCACATCCAACAGTCATTTAGAGTCAAAAGATTAAATGTTGAAATTTCATCCATATTGACCATTTTGGGATCGTTCGACAGGTCCGGAGTCATCGTTTTTCATACGAAAATTGATTTTTTGGACTGTACCAAAAATGATTCAAAATGTCAATTGGATCGTGCCTCATGTTGAATAACCACTTTTTAAACCCTCACAGTGACCAAAATTGCCATTTTTACAGAGTTTTGCTTACTCAAAAGCTTCAATTTTGACCCGTTTCAGGCACAGAAATGACTTTAAACATACTTATTTTAGTTGACAAAGTCATAATTCACATCCAACAGTCATTTAGAGTCAAAAGATTAAATGTTGAAATTTCATCCATATTGACCATTTTGGGATCGTTCGACAGGTCCGGAGCCATCGTTTTTCATCCGAAAATTGATTTTTTGGACTGTACCAAAAATGATTCAAAATGTCAATTGGATCGTGCCTCATGTTGAATAACCACTTTTTAAACCCTCACAGTGACCAAAATTGCCATTTTTACAGAGTTTTGCTATCTCAAAAGCTTCCATTTTGACCCGTTCCAGGCACAGAAATGACTTTAAACATACTTATTCTAGTTGACAAAGTCATAATTCACATCCAACAGTCATTTAGAGTCAAAAGATTAAATGTTGAAATTTCATCCATATTGACCATTTTGGGATCGTTCGACAGGTCCGGAGTCATCGTTTTTCATCCGAAAATTGATTTTTTGGACTGTACCAAAAATGATACAAAATGTCAATTGGATCGTGCCTCATGTTGAATAACCACTTTTTAAACCCTCACAGTGACCAAAATTGCCATTTTTACAGAGTTTTGCTTACTTAAAAGCTTCAATTTTGACCCGTTTCAGGCACGGAAATGACTTTAAACACACTTATTCTAGTTGACAAAGTCATAATTCACATCCAACAGTCATTTAGAGTCAAAAGATTAAATGTTGAAATTTCATCCATATTGACCATTTTGGGATCGTTCGACAGGTCCGGAGTCATCGTTTTTCATATGAAAATTGATTTTTTGTACTGTACCAAAAATGATTCAAAATGTCAATTAGATCATGCCTCATGTTGAATAACCACTTTTTAAACCCTCACAGTGACCAAAATTGCAATTTTTACATAGTTTTGCTTACTCAAAAGCTTCCATTTTGACCCGTTCCAGGCACAGAAATGACTTTAAACACACGTATTCTAGTTGACAAAGTCATAATTCACATCCAACAGTCATTTAGAGTCAAAAGATTAAATGTTGAAATTTCATCCATATTGACCATTTTGGGATCGTTCGACAGGTCCGGAGTCATCGTTTTTCATATGAAAATTGATTTTTTGTACTGTACCAAAAATGATTCAAAATGTCAATTGGATCGTGCCTCATGTTGAATAACCACTTTTTAAACCCTCACAGTGACCAAAATTGCCATTTTTAAAGAGTTTTGCTATCTCAAAAGCTTCCATTTTGACCCGTTTCAGGCACAGAAATGACTTTAAACACACTTATTCTAGTTGACAAAGTCATAATTCACATCCAACAGTCATTTAGAGTCAAAAGATTAAATGTTGAAATTTCATCCATATTGACCATTTTGGGATCGTTCGACAGGTCCGGAGCCATCGTTTTTCATCCGAAAATTGATTTTTTGGACTGTACCAAAAATGATTCAAAATGTCAATTGGATCGTGCCTCATGTTGAATAACCACTTTTTAAACCCTCACAGTGACCAAAATTGCCATTTTTACAGAGTTTTGCTATCTCAAAAGCTTCCATTTTGACCCGTTCCAGGCACAGAAATGACTTTAAACATACTTATTCTAGTTGACAAAGTCATAATTCACATCCAACAGTCATTTAGAGTCAAAAGATTAAATGTTGAAATTTCATCCATATTGACCATTTTGGGATCGTTCGACAGGTCCGGAGTCATCGTTTTTCATCCGAAAATTGATTTTTTGGACTGTACCAAAAATGATTCAAAATGTCAATTGGATCGTGCCTCATGTTGAATAACCACTTTTTAAACCCTCACAGTGACCAAAATTGCCATTTTTACAGAGTTTTGCTTACTTAAAAGCTTCCATTTTGACCCGTTCCAGGCACAGAAATGACTTTAAACACACGTATTCTAGTTGACAAAGTCATAATTCACATCCAACAGTCATTTAGAGTCAAAAGATTAAATGTTGAAATTTCATCCATATTGACCATTTTGGGATCGTTCGACAGGTCCGGAGTCATCGTTTTTCATCCGAAAATTGATTTTTTGTACTGTACCAAAAATGATTCAAAATGTCAATTGGATCATGCCTCATGTTGAATAACCACTTTTTAAACCCTCACAGTGACCAAAATTGCCATTTTTACAGAGTTTTGCTTACTCAAAAGCTTCCATTTTGACCCGTTTCAGGCACAGAAATGACTTTAAACACACTTATTCTAGTTGACAAAGTCATAATTCACATCCAACAGTCATTTAGAGTCAAAAGATTAAATGTTGAAATTTCATCCATATTGACCATTTTGGGATCGTTCGACAGGTCCGGAGTCATCGTTTTTCATCCGAAAATTGATTTTTCGGACTGTACCAAAAATGATTCAAAATGTCAATTGGATCGTGCCTCATGTTGAATAACCACTTTTTAAACCCTCACAGTGACCAAAATTGCCATTTTTACAGAGTTTTGCTTACTCAAAAGCTTCAATTTTGACCCGTTTCAGGCACAGAAATGACTTTAAACACACTTATTTTAGTTGACAAAGTCAAAGGACTCGCGTACACTGATTTCGGACTTCCAGGCTGCTGGTTTAGACCAGCAGATCACTACAGCTACTCATCAAGCGGGGCATACCTTGGATGCCTTATTTACCAACAATGCCCACATCACCTTTTCCACAGTACTCCCTTTTACCTGGACAGATCACCTAGCTGTCAAATTCACTATCTTACGTAAATCCTACAAGAATCTGCCCTCCAGCACCTGCCCTTTGATCCTATGTCGTGACTGGAAAAATATTGACGTCACCGCCTTACGCAACATATTGGAATCTTCGATACCCGAAGATCGACCTGATCCCCATGAAGCCTCTCAGAACTATCATGCTTGGCTACTTAAGGCATTAGACCACCTAGCTCCCCAAAAAAAAATGCAGCCAAACCGCGTCAAACCTTCTGCGGCCTGGTTCTCGGAGTCACTACGGCTCGAGAGACAACGCTGCCGAAACCTGGAGCGGCGTTGGCGCAGGAACTATGCCAGCCCCGACCGGGAGACCTACAAGAACGCGATGACCAGCTACAAAAAGCTGATCACTGCCGAAAAATGTGCTTTTTATAGCACACAAATAGAAAATGCGCTCAACTCTAACAGACAGCTCTATAAGGTAGTGAAAGATCTAGCCAATCCCCCAGCTCCACCTTCCATCGAACCATCCCAATCATTTTGCAATAAGGTGGCAGACTTCTTTCAGGCCAAGGTTAATGATATTTTCGACAAATTCACCACAACACCGATGACAGACGGAGTCTCTTTGGTGACTCTCCCTCGGCCATCAAAACCAATTTTAGAGGCGTTTACGCCACCTGCATCTTTGATGGAATTCATAAACACTGTTAAGTCAGGATCCCCTCTGGACCCTTGCCCCCCACGTATCATTAAATCAGTTTCTGACGTAATCGCCCCAGTACTTACCAATATCTGCCATGCTATATTTCAGACAGGTGTATTCCCCGCTATTTGGAAAAGGGCAACTGTAACACCACTCCTGAAAAAACCTGCACTAAACCCCTTAGAGCCTAAAAACTACCGTCCAATCGCCTCCCTTCCTTACCCCTCAAAAATAATCGAAAAGGTTATAAACCAACAGCTGTCGACCTTTATCGACCAGAACGATCTGCTTGATAACACGCAGTTCGGGTTTAGGAAGGGCCACGGGACAGAGACAGCGCTAATAAAAGCGTCAGAAGAGGTCAGGATTATCATGGACAGGGGCGGCACCGCTGTCCTGATACTCCTGGACCTATCCGCGGCCTTCGACACGGTCGATCATTCTACTCTGATCGACCGTGTCGCCACCCTTGGCATTCAGGGCAGGGCCAGAGCAACGTTAGCATCCTTTCTGGCAAACAGGATACAGTCCGTAAAGATGGGAAATTTCAGCTCCCCTGATTTCTCTCTCCCGTGCGGTGTTCCCCAGGGCTCCTCGCTAAGTCCGACACTTTTCAATATCTATGTGTCGGACTTGGCGAGGGTAATTAAGTCATTTGGCATAGGGCTAACATCGTACGCCGATGACACACAATTGATCCTGGAAATACACAGAAACGGAGAAGCTGTGGCAGCTAATTTTCAGGCAGGCATGAAGGCCATCAGCACCTGGATGAACCAGAATTGCCTAAAGCTAAATTCCGACAAGACGGAGGTACTGGCTTTTGGCGAACTAACCCGGTCTTGGTCTCCAGTCTGGTGGCCTCCGGAACTGGGTATGCCTCCACTGCCAGTAATCAAGGTGAAAAACCTGGGCGTGCTTTTTGACAGCAAGCTCACGTTCCTTGGTCACGCCAATGCCGTGGTTTCGGCCTCTTTCTACACTTTGAGAATGGTGAAGAAACTGCTCCCTTTTCTTCCTCCTACTGCTGGCAAAACCCTAATGTCCTCCTTGGTACTATCCAAGGTGGATTATTGCAATGGCCTTCTGCTCAATGCACAGGAACAAGTGGTGAACAAACTTCAGCTTGTCCAAAATGCCGCTGCAAGGATCCTCATGGGGATTCCAAAATATACCTCTATCTCTCCCACAATTCGGGAGCTTCACTGGCTGCCTATAAGAAGCAGGATAAAGTTTAAAGCCATGTGCATTACTTACAAGGCGCTGAAAAATAATGGGCCTGACTTCTTTAAAAACGCTTTTAAAATCTACAAACCCAGCCGAACACTGCGGTCATCGACGGCCCAACAGCTCCAAATCCCCCCAACAAAAAAGGTGACATGGGGGGATAGACGTTTTGTAGTGGCGGCATCCAAATTATGGAACCAGGTTCCCTCTCAGATTAAGGAACACACCTCGTTGTTTCCCTTTCGAAAACATCTTAAAACCTGGCTCTTTAACCAGTAATATTCTGTAACCCTCGCAATCTGAAATATGCTAACATTAGCGCCGAGACGCCGTAAGGTATTTGCGCGCTTTAGAAATTTTATAAATAAATAAATAAATAAATAAATAATTCACATCCAACAGTCATTTAGAGTCAAAAGATTAAATGTTGAAATTTCATCCATATTGACCATTTTGGGATCGTTCGACAGGTCCGGAGTCATCGTTTTTCATACGAAAATTGATTTTTTGGACTGTACCAAAAATGATTCAAAATGTCAATTGGATCGTGCCTCATGTTGAATAACCACTTTTTAAACCCTCACAGTGACCAAAATTGCCATTTTTACAGAGTTTTGCTTACTCAAAAGCTTCAATTTTGACCCGTTTCAGGCACAGAAATGACTTTAAACATACTTATTTTAGTTGACAAAGTCATAATTCACATCCAACAGTCATTTAGAGTCAAAAGATTAAATGTTGAAATTTCATCCATATTGACCATTTTGGGATCGTTCGACAGGTCCGGAGCCATCGTTTTTCATCCGAAAATTGATTTTTTGGACTGTACCAAAAATGATTCAAAATGTCAATTGGATCGTGCCTCATGTTGAATAACCACTTTTTAAACCCTCACAGTGACCAAAATTGCCATTTTTACAGAGTTTTGCTATCTCAAAAGCTTCCATTTTGACCCGTTCCAGGCACAGAAATGACTTTAAACATACTTATTCTAGTTGACAAAGTCATAATTCACATCCAACAGTCATTTAGAGTCAAAAGATTAAATGTTGAAATTTCATCCATATTGACCATTTTGGGATCGTTCGACAGGTCCGGAGTCATCGTTTTTCATCCGAAAATTGATTTTTTGGACTGTACCAAAAATGATACAAAATGTCAATTGGATCGTGCCTCATGTTGAATAACCACTTTTTAAACCCTCACAGTGACCAAAATTGCCATTTTTACAGAGTTTTGCTTACTTAAAAGCTTCAATTTTGACCCGTTTCAGGCACGGAAATGACTTTAAACACACTTATTCTAGTTGACAAAGTCATAATTCACATCCAACAGTCATTTAGAGTCAAAAGATTAAATGTTGAAATTTCATCCATATTGACCATTTTGGGATCGTTCGACAGGTCCGGAGTCTCGTTTTTCATATGAAAATTGATTTTTTGTACTGTACCAAAAATGATTCAAAATGTCAATTAGATCATGCCTCATGTTGAATAACCACTTTTTAAACCCTCACAGTGACCAAAATTGCAATTTTTACATAGTTTTGCTTACTCAAAAGCTTCCATTTTGACCCGTTCCAGGCACAGAAATGACTTTAAACACACGTATTCTAGTTGACAAAGTCATAATTCACATCCAACAGTCATTTAGAGTCAAAAGATTAAATGTTGAAATTTCATCCATATTGACCATTTTGGGATCGTTCGACAGGTCCGGAGTCATCGTTTTTCATATGAAAATTGATTTTTTGTACTGTACCAAAAATGATTCAAAATGTCAATTGGATCGTGCCTCATGTTGAATAACCACTTTTTAAACCCTCACAGTGACCAAAATTGCCATTTTTAAAGAGTTTTGCTATCTCAAAAGCTTCCATTTTGACCCGTTTCAGGCACAGAAATGACTTTAAACACACTTATTCTAGTTGACAAAGTCATAATTCACATCCAACAGTCATTTAGAGTCAAAAGATTAAATGTTGAAATTTCATCCATATTGACCATTTTGGGATCGTTCGACAGGTCCGGAGCCATCGTTTTTCATCCGAAAATTGATTTTTTGGACTGTACCAAAAATGATTCAAAATGTCAATTGGATCGTGCCTCATGTTGAATAACCACTTTTTAAACCCTCACAGTGACCAAAATTGCCATTTTTACAGAGTTTTGCTATCTCAAAAGCTTCCATTTTGACCCGTTCCAGGCACAGAAATGACTTTAAACATACTTATTCTAGTTGACAAAGTCATAATTCACATCCAACAGTCATTTAGAGTCAAAAGATTAAATGTTGAAATTTCATCCATATTGACCATTTTGGGATCGTTCGACAGGTCCGGAGTCATCGTTTTTCATCCGAAAATTGATTTTTTGGACTGTACCAAAAATGATTCAAAATGTCAATTGGATCGTGCCTCATGTTGAATAACCACTTTTTAAACCCTCACAGTGACCAAAATTGCCATTTTTACAGAGTTTTGCTTACTTAAAAGCTTCCATTTTGACCCGTTCCAGGCACAGAAATGACTTTAAACACACGTATTCTAGTTGACAAAGTCATAATTCACATCCAACAGTCATTTAGAGTCAAAAGATTAAATGTTGAAATTTCATCCATATTGACCATTTTGGGATCGTTCGACAGGTCCGGAGTCATCGTTTTTCATCCGAAAATTGATTTTTTGTACTGTACCAAAAATGATTCAAAATGTCAATTGGATCATGCCTCATGTTGAATAACCACTTTTTAAACCCTCACAGTGACCAAAATTGCCATTTTTACAGAGTTTTGCTTACTCAAAAGCTTCCATTTTGACCCGTTTCAGGCACAGAAATGACTTTAAACACACTTATTCTAGTTGACAAAGTCATAATTCACATCCAACAGTCATTTAGAGTCAAAAGATTAAATGTTGAAATTTCATCCATATTGACCATTTTGGGATCGTTCGACAGGTCCGGAGTCATCCTTTTTCATCCGAAAATTGATTTTTCGGACTGTACCAAAAATGATTCAAAATGTCAATTGGATCGTGCCTCATGTTGAATAACCACTTTTTAAACCCTCACAGTGACCAAAATTGCCATTTTTACAGAGTTTTGCTTACTCAAAAGCTTCAATTTTGACCCGTTTCAGGCACAGAAATGACTTTAAACACACTTATTTTAGTTGACAAAGTCAAAGGACTCGCGTACACTGATTTCGGACTTCCAGGCTGCTGGTTTAGACCAGCAGATCACTACAGCTACTCATCAAGCGGGGCATACCTTGGATGCCTTATTTACCAACAATGCCCACATCACCTTTTCCACAGTACTCCCTTTTACCTGGACAGATCACCTAGCTGTCAAATTCACTATCTTACGTAAATCCTACAAGAATCTGCCCTCCAGCACCTGCCCTTTGATCCTATGTCGTGACTGGAAAAATATTGACGTCACCGCCTTACGCAACATATTGGAATCTTCGATACCCGAAGATCGACCTGATCCCCATGAAGCCTCTCAGAACTATCATGCTTGGCTACTTAAGGCATTAGACCACCTAGCTCCCCAAAAAAAAATGCAGCCAAACCGCGTCAAACCTTCTGCGGCCTGGTTCTCGGAGTCACTACGGCTCGAGAGACAACGCTGCCGAAACCTGGAGCGGCGTTGGCGCAGGAACTATGCCAGCCCCGACCGGGAGACCTACAAGAACGCGATGACCAGCTACAAAAAGCTGATCACTGCCGAAAAATGTGCTTTTTATAGCACACAAATAGAAAATGCGCTCAACTCTAACAGACAGCTCTATAAGGTAGTGAAAGATCTAGCCAATCCCCCAGCTCCACCTTCCATCGAACCATCCCAATCATTTTGCAATAAGGTGGCAGACTTCTTTCAGGCCAAGGTTAATGATATTTTCGACAAATTCACCACAACACCGATGACAGACGGAGTCTCTTTGGTGACTCTCCCTCGGCCATCAAAACCAATTTTAGAGGCGTTTACGCCACCTGCATCTTTGATGGAATTCATAAACACTGTTAAGTCAGGATCCCCTCTGGACCCTTGCCCCCCACGTATCATTAAATCAGTTTCTGACGTAATCGCCCCAGTACTTACCAATATCTGCCATGCTATATTTCAGACAGGTGTATTCCCCGCTATTTGGAAAAGGGCAACTGTAACACCACTCCTGAAAAAACCTGCACTAAACCCCTTAGAGCCTAAAAACTACCGTCCAATCGCCTCCCTTCCTTACCCCTCAAAAATAATCGAAAAGGTTATAAACCAACAGCTGTCGACCTTTATCGACCAGAACGATCTGCTTGATAACACGCAGTTCGGGTTTAGGAAGGGCCACGGGACAGAGACAGCGCTAATAAAAGCGTCAGAAGAGGTCAGGATTATCATGGACAGGGGCGGCACCGCTGTCCTGATACTCCTGGACCTATCCGCGGCCTTCGACACGGTCGATCATTCTACTCTGATCGACCGTGTCGCCACCCTTGGCATTCAGGGCAGGGCCAGAGCAACGTTAGCATCCTTTCTGGCAAACAGGATACAGTCCGTAAAGATGGGAAATTTCAGCTCCCCTGATTTCTCTCTCCCGTGCGGTGTTCCCCAGGGCTCCTCGCTAAGTCCGACACTTTTCAATATCTATGTGTCGGACTTGGCGAGGGTAATTAAGTCATTTGGCATAGGGCTAACATCGTACGCCGATGACACACAATTGATCCTGGAAATACACAAAAACGGAGAAGCTGTGGCAGCTAATTTTCAGGCAGGCATGAAGGCCATCAGCACCTGGATGAACCAGAATTGCCTAAAGCTAAATTCCGACAAGACGGAGGTACTGGCTTTTGGCGAACTAACCCGGTCTTGGTCTCCAGTCTGGTGGCCTCCGGAACTGGGTATGCCTCCACTGCCAGTAATCAAGGTGAAAAACCTGGGCGTGCTTTTTGACAGCAAGCTCACGTTCCTTGGTCACGCCAATGCCGTGGTTTCGGCCTCTTTCTACACTTTGAGAATGGTGAAGAAACTGCTCCCTTTTCTTCCTCCTACTGCTGGCAAAACCCTAATGTCCTCCTTGGTACTATCCAAGGTGGATTATTGCAATGGCCTTCTGCTCAATGCACAGGAACAAGTGGTGAACAAACTTCAGCTTGTCCAAAATGCCGCTGCAAGGATCCTCATGGGGATTCCAAAATATACCTCTATCTCTCCCACAATTCGGGAGCTTCACTGGCTGCCTATAAGAAGCAGGATAAAGTTTAACGCCATGTGCATTACTTACAAGGCGCTGAAAAATAATGGGCCTGACTTCTTTAAAAACGCTTTTAAAATCTACAAACCCAGCCGAACACTGCGGTCATCGACGGCCCAACAGCTCCAAATCCCCCCAACAAAAAAGGTGACATGGGGGGATAGACGTTTTGTAGTGGCGGCATCCAAATTATGGAACCAGGTTCCCTCTCAGATTAAGGAACACACCTCGTTGTTTCCCTTTCGAAAACATCTTAAAACCTGGCTCTTTAACCAGTAATATTCTGTAACCCTCGCAATCTGAAATATGCTAACATTAGCGCCGAGACGCCGTAAGGTATTTGCGCGCTTTAGAAATTTTATAAATAAATAAATAAATAAATAAATAATTCACATCCAACAGTCATTTAGAGTCAAAAGATTAAATGTTGAAATTTCATCCATATTGACCATTTTGGGATCGTTCGACAGGTCCGGAGTCATCGTTTTTCATCCGAAAATTGATTTTTCGGACTGTACCAAAAATGATTCAAAATGTCAATTGGATCGTGCCTCATGTTGAATAACCACTTTTTAAACCCTCACAGTGACCAAAATTGCCATTTTTACAGAGTTTTGCTATCTCAAAAGCTTCCATTTTGACCCGTTCCAGGCACAGAAATGACTTTAAACACACTTATTCTAGTTGACAAAGTCATAATTCACATCCAACAGTCATTTAGAGTCAAAAGATTAAATGTTGAAATTTCATCCATATTGACCATTTTGGGATCGTTCGACAGGTCCGGAGTCATCGTTTTTCATCCAAAAATTGATTTTTCGGACTGTACCAAAAATGATTCAAAATGTCAATTGGATCGTGCCTCATGTTGAATAACCACTTTTTAAACCCTCACAGTGACCAAAATTGCCATTTTTACAGAGTTTTGCTTACTCAAAAGCTTCCATTTTGACCCGTTCCAGGCACAGAAATGACTTTAAACACACTTATTCTAGTTGACAAAGTCATAATTCACATCCAACAGTCATTTAGAGTCAAAAGATTAAATGTTGAAATTTCATCCATATTGACCATTTTGGGATCGTTCGACAGGTCCGGAGTCATCGTTTTTCATCCGAAAATTGATTTTTTGGACTGTACCAAAAATGATTCAAAATGTCCATTGGATCGTGCCTCATGTTGAATAACCACTTTTTAAACCCTCACAGTGACCAAAATTGCCATTTTTACAGAGTTTTTCTATCTCAAAAGCTTCAATTTTGACCCGTTTCAGGCACAGAAATGACTATAAACACACTTATTTTAGTTGACAAAGTCATAATTCACATCCAACAGTCATTTAGAGTCGATGATTAAATGTTGAAATTTCATCCATATTGACCATTTTGGGATCGTTCGACAGGTCCGGAGTCATCGTTTTTCATCCGAAAATTGATTTTTCGTACTGTACCAAAAATGATTCAAAATGTCAATTGGATCGTGCCTCATGTTGAATAACCACTTTTTAAACCCTCACAGTGACCAAAATTGCCATTTTTACAGAGTTTTGCTTACTCAAAAGCTTCAATTTTGACCCGTTTCAGGCACAGAAATGACTTTAAACACACTTATTTTAGTTGACAAAGTCAAAGGACTCGCGTACACTGATTTCGGACTTCCAGGCTGCTGGTTTAGACCAGCAGATCACTACAGCTACTCATCAAGCGGGGCATACCTTGGATGCCTTATTTACCAACAATGCCCACATCACCTTTTCCACAGTACTCCCTTTTACCTGGACAGATCACCTAGCTGTCAAATTCACTATCTTACGTAAATCCTACAAGAATCTGCCCTCCAGCACCTGCCCTTTGATCCTATGTCGTGACTGGAAAAATATTGACGTCACCGCCTTACGCAACATATTGGAATCTTCGATACCCGAAGATCGACCTGATCCCCATGAAGCCTCTCAGAACTATCATGCTTGGCTACTTAAGGCATTAGACCACCTAGCTCCCCAAAAAAAAATGCAGCCAAACCGCGTCAAACCTTCTGCGGCCTGGTTCTCGGAGTCACTACGGCTCGAGAGACAACGCTGCCGAAACCTGGAGCGGCGTTGGCGCAGGAACTATGCCAGCCCCGACCGGGAGACCTACAAGAACGCGATGACCAGCTACAAAAAGCTGATCACTGCCGAAAAATGTGCTTTTTATAGCACACAAATAGAAAATGCGCTCAACTCTAACAGACAGCTCTATAAGGTAGTGAAAGATCTAGCCAATCCCCCAGCTCCACCTTCCATCGAACCATCCCAATCATTTTGCAATAAGGTGGCAGACTTCTTTCAGGCCAAGGTTAATGATATTTTCGACAAATTCACCACAACACCGATGACAGACGGAGTCTCTTTGGTGACTCTCCCTCGGCCATCAAAACCAATTTTAGAGGCGTTTACGCCACCTGCATCTTTGATGGAATTCATAAACACTGTTAAGTCAGGATCCCCTCTGGACCCTTGCCCCCCACGTATCATTAAATCAGTTTCTGACGTAATCGCCCCAGTACTTACCAATATCTGCCATGCTATATTTCAGACAGGTGTATTCCCCGCTATTTGGAAAAGGGCAACTGTAACACCACTCCTGAAAAAACCTGCACTAAACCCCTTAGAGCCTAAAAACTACCGTCCAATCGCCTCCCTTCCTTACCCCTCAAAAATAATCGAAAAGGTTATAAACCAACAGCTGTCGACCTTTATCGACCAGAACGATCTGCTTGATAACACGCAGTTCGGGTTTAGGAAGGGCCACGGGACAGAGACAGCGCTAATAAAAGCGTCAGAAGAGGTCAGGATTATCATGGACAGGGGCGGCGCCGCTGTCCTGATACTCCTGGACCTATCCGCGGCCTTCGACACGGTCGATCATTCTACTCTGATCGACCGTGTCGCCACCCTTGGCATTCAGGGCAGGGCCAGAGCAACGTTAGCATCCTTTCTGGCAAACAGGATACAGTCCGTAAAGATGGGAAATTTCAGCTCCCCTGATTTCTCTCTCCCGTGCGGTGTTCCCCAGGGCTCCTCGCTAAGTCCGACACTTTTCAATATCTATGTGTCGGACTTGGCGAGGGTAATTAAGTCATTTGGCATAGGGCTAACATCGTACGCCGATGACACACAATTGATCCTGGAAATACACAAAAACGGAGAAGCTGTGGCAGCTAATTTTCAGGCAGGCATGAAGGCCATCAGCACCTGGATGAACCAGAATTGCCTAAAGCTAAATTCCGACAAGACGGAGGTACTGGCTTTTGGCGAACTAACCCGGTCTTGGTCTCCAGTCTGGTGGCCTCCGGAACTGGGTATGCCTCCACTGCCAGTAATCAAGGTGAAAAACCTGGGCGTGCTTTTTGACAGCAAGCTCACGTTCCTTGGTCACGCCAATGCCGTGGTTTCGGCCTCTTTCTACACTTTGAGAATGGTGAAGAAACTGCTCCCTTTTCTTCCTCCTACTGCTGGCAAAACCCTAATGTCCTCCTTGGTACTATCCAAGGTGGATTATTGCAATGGCCTTCTGCTCAATGCACAGGAACAAGTGGTGAACAAACTTCAGCTTGTCCAAAATGCCGCTGCAAGGATCCTCATGGGGATTCCAAAATATACCTCTATCTCTCCCACAATTCGGGAGCTTCACTGGCTGCCTATAAGAAGCAGGATAAAGTTTAAAGCCATGTGCATTACTTACAAGGCGCTGAAAAATAATGGGCCTGACTTCTTTAAAAACGCTTTTAAAATCTACAAACCCAGCCGAACACTGCGGTCATCGACGGCCCAACAGCTCCAAATCCCCCCAACAAAAAAGGTGACATGGGGGGATAGACGTTTTGTAGTGGCGGCATCCAAATTATGGAACCAGGTTCCCTCTCAGATTAAGGAACACACCTCGTTGTTTCCCTTTCGAAAACATCTTAAAACCTGGCTCTTTAACCAGTAATATTCTGTAACCCTCGCAATCTGAAATATGCTAACATTAGCGCCGAGACGCCGTAAGGTATTTGCGCGCTTTAGAAATTTTATAAATAAATAAATAAATAAATAAATAATTCACATCCAACAGTCATTTAGAGTCAAAAGATTAAATGTTGAAATTTCATCCATATTGACCATTTTGGGATCGTTCGACAGGTCCGGAGTCATCGTTTTTCATCCGAAAATTGATTTTTCGGACTGTACCAAAAATGATTCAAAATGTCAATTGGATCGTGCCTCATGTTGAATAACCACTTTTTAAACCCTCACAGTGACCAAAATTGCCATTTTTACAGAGTTTTGCTATCTCAAAAGCTTCCATTTTGACCCGTTCCAGGCACAGAAATGACTTTAAACACACTTATTCTAGTTGACAAAGTCATAATTCACATCCAACAGTCATTTAGAGTCAAAAGATTAAATGTTGAAATTTCATCCATATTGACCATTTTGGGATCGTTCGACAGGTCCGGAGTCATCGTTTTTCATCCAAAAATTGATTTTTCGGACTGTACCAAAAATGATTCAAAATGTCAATTGGATCGTGCCTCATGTTGAATAACCACTTTTTAAACCCTCACAGTGACCAAAATTGCCATTTTTACAGAGTTTTGCTTACTCAAAAGCTTCCATTTTGACCCGTTCCAGGCACAGAAATGACTTTAAACACACTTATTCTAGTTGACAAAGTCATAATTCACATCCAACAGTCATTTAGAGTCAAAAGATTAAATGTTGAAATTTCATCCATATTGACCATTTTGGGATCGTTCGACAGGTCCGGAGTCATCGTTTTTCATCCGAAAATTGATTTTTCGTACTGTACCAAAAATGATTCAAAATGTCAATTGGATCGTGCCTCATGTTGAATAACCACTTTTTAAACCCTCACAGTGACCAAAATTGCCATTTTTACAGAGTTTTGCTATCTCAAAAGCTTCCATTTTGACCCGTTTCAGGCACAGAAATGACTTTAAACACACTTATTCTAGTTGACAAAGTCATAATTCACATCCAACAGTCATTTAGAGTCAAAAGATTAAATGTTGAAATTTCATCCATATTGACCATTTTGGGATCGTTCGACAGGTCCGGAGTCATCGTTTTTCATCCGAAAATTGATTTTTCGGACTGTACCAAAAATGATTCAAAATGTCAATTGGATCGTGCCTCATGTTGAATAACCACTTTTTAAACCCTCACAGTGACCAAAATTGCCATTTTTACGGAGTTTTGCTATTTCAAAAGCTTCCACTTTGACCCGTTTCAGGCACGGAAATGACTTTAAACACACTTATTCTAGTTGACAAAGTCATAATTCACATCCAACAGTCATTTAGAGTCAAAAGATTAAATGTTGAAATTTCATCCATATTGACCATTTTGGGATCGTTCGACAGGTCCAGAGTCATCGTTTTTCATCCGAAAATTGATTTTTCGGACTGTACCAAAAATGATTCAAAATGTCAATTGGATCGTGCCTCATGTTGAATAACCACTTTTTAAACCCTCACAGTGACCAAAATTGCCATTTTTACAGAGTTTTGCTATCTCAAAAGCTTCCATTTTGACCCGTTTCAGGCACAGAAATGACTTTAAACACACTTATTCTAGTTGACAAAGTCATAATTCACATCCAACAGTCATTTAGAGTCAAAAGATTAAATGTTGAAATTTCATCCATATTGACCATTTTGGGATCGTTCGACAGGTCCGGAGTCATCGTTTTTCATCCGAAAATTGATTTTTCGGACTGTACCAAAAATGATTCAAAATGTCAATTGGATCGTGCCTCATGTTGAATAACCACTTTTTAAACCCTCACAGTGACCAAAATTGCCATTTTTACAGAGTTTTGCTTACTCAAAAGCTTCAATTTTGACCCGTTTCAGGCACAGAAATGACTTTAAACACACTTATTCTAGTTGACAAAGTCATAATTCACATCCAACAGTCATTTAGAGTCAAAAGATTAAATGTTGAAATTTCATCATTATAGACCATTTTGGGATCGTTCGACAGGTCCGGAGTCATCGTTTTTCATCCAAAAATTGATTTTTCGGACTGTACCAAAAATGATTCAAAATGTCAATTGGATCGTGCCTCATGTTGAATAACCACTTTTTAAACCCTCACAGTGACCAAAATTGCCATTTTTACAGAGTTTTGCTTACTCAAAAGCTTCAATTTTGACCCGTTTCAGGCACAGAAATGACTTTAAACACACTTATTTTAGTTGACAAAGTCATAATTCACATCCAACAGTCATTTAGAGTCAAAAGATTAAATGTTGAAATTTCATCATTATAGACCATTTTGGGATCGTTTGACAGGTCCGGAGTCATCGTTTTTCATCCAAAAATTGATTTTTCGGACTGTACCAAAAATGATTCAAAATGTCAATTGGATCGTGCCTCATGTTGAATAACCACTTTTTAAACCGTCACAGTGACCAAAATTGCCATTTTTACAGAGTTTTGCTTACTCAAAAGCTTCCATTTTGACCCGTTCCAGGCACAGAAATGACTTTAAACACACTTATTCTAGTTGACAAAGTCATAATTCACATCCAACAGTCATTTAGAGTCAAAAGATTAAATGTTGAAATTTCATCCATATTGACCATTTTGGGATCGTTCGACAGGTCCGGAGTCATCGTTTTTCATCCGAAAATTGATTTTTCGGACTGTACCAAAAATGATTCAAAATGTCAATTGGATCGTGCCTCATGTTGAATAACCACTTTTTAAACCCTCACAGTGACCAAAATTGCCATTTTTACAGAGTTTTGCTATCTCAAAAGCTTCCATTTTGACCCGTTCCAGGCACAGAAATGACTTTAAACACACTTATTCTAGTTGACAAAGTAATAATTCACATCCAACAGTCATTTAGAGTCAAAAGATTAAATGTTGAAATTTCATCCATATTGACCATTTTGGGATCGTTCGACAGGTCCGGAGTCATCGTTTTTCATCCGAAAATTGATTTTTCGGACTGTACCAAAAATGATTCAAAATGTCAATTGGATCGTGCCTAATGCTGAATAACCACTTTTTAAACCCTCACAGTGACCAAAATTGCCATTTTTACAGAGTTTTGCTTACTCAAAAGCTTCCATTTTGACCCGTTTCAGGCACAGAAATGACTTTAAACACACTTATTTTAGTTGACAAAGTCATAATTCACATCCAACAGTCATTTAGAGTCAAAAGAATAAATGTTGAAATTTCATCCATATTGACCATTTTGGGATCGTTCGACAGGTCCGGAGTCATCGTTTTTCATCCGAAAATTGATTTTTTGGACTGTACCAAAAATGATTCAAAATGTCAATTGGATCGTGCCTCATGTTGAATAACCACTTTTTAAACCCTCACAGTGACCAAAATTGCCATTTTTACAGAGTTTTGCTTACTCAAAAGCTTCAATTTTGACCCGTTTCAGGCACAGAAATGACTTTAAACACACTTATTTTAGTTGACAAAGTCATAATTCACATCCAACAGTCATTTAGAGTCAAAAGATTAAATGTTGAAATTTCATCATTATAGACCATTTTGGGATCGTTCGACAGGTCCGGAGTCATCGTTTTTCATCCAAAAATTGATTTTTCGGACTGTACCAAAAATGATTCAAAATGTCAATTGGATCGTGCCTCATGTTGAATAACCACTTTTTAAACCGTCACAGTGACCAAAATTGCCATTTTTACAGAGTTTTGCTTACTCAAAAGCTTCCATTTTGACCCGTTCCAGGCACAGAAATGACTTTAAACACACTTATTCTAGTTGACAAAGTCATAATTCACATCCAACAGTCATTTAGAGTCAAAAGATTAAATGTTGAAATTTCATCCATATTGACCATTTTGGGATCGTTCGACAGGTCCGGAGTCATCGTTTTTCATCCGAAAATTGATTTTTTGGACTGTACCAAAAATGATTCAAAATGTCCATTGGATCGTGCCTCATGTTGAATAACCACTTTTTAAACCCTCACAGTGACCAAAATTGCCATTTTTACAGAGTTTTGCTATCTCAAAAGCTTCAATTTTGACCCGTTTCAGGCACAGAAATGACTATAAACACACTTATTTTAGTTGACAAAGTCATAATTCACATCCAACAGTCATTTAGAGTCGATGATTAAATGTTGAAATTTCATCCATATTGACCATTTTGGGATCGTTCGACAGGTCCGGAGTCATCGTTTTTCATCCGAAAATTGATTTTTCGTACTGTACCAAAAATGATTCAAAATGTCAATTGGATCGTGCCTCATGTTGAATAACCACTTTTTAAACCCTCACAGTGACCAAAATTGCCATTTTTACAGAGTTTTGCTATCTCAAAAGCTTCCATTTTGACCCGTTTCAGGCACAGAAATGACTTTAAACACACTTATTCTAGTTGACAAAGTCATAATTCACATCCAACAGTCATTTAGAGTCAAAAGATTAAATGTTGAAATTTCATCCATATTGACCATTTTGGGATCGTTCGACAGGTCCGGAGTCATCGTTTTTCATCCGAAAATTGATTTTTCGGACTGTACCAAAAATGATTCAAAATGTCAATTGGATCGTGCCTCATGTTGAATAACCACTTTTTAAACCCTCACAGTGACCAAAATTGCCATTTTTACGGAGTTTTGCTATTTCAAAAGCTTCCACTTTCACCCGTTTCAGGCATGGAAATGACTTTAAACACACTTATTCTAGTTGACAAAGTCATAATTCACATCCAACAGTCATTTAGAGTCAAAAGATTAAATGTTGAAATTTCATCCATATTGACCATTTTGGGATCGTTCGACAGGTCCAGAGTCATCGTTTTTCATCCGAAAATTGATTTTTCGGACTGTACCAAAAATTATTCAAAATGTCAATTGGATCGTGCCTCATGTTGAATAACCACTTTTTAAACCCTCACAGTGACCAAAATTGCCATTTTTACAGAGTTTTGCTATCTCAAAAGCTTCCATTTTGACCCGTTTCAGGCACAGAAATGACTTTAAACACACTTATTCTAGTTGACAAAGTCATAATTCACATCCAACAGTCATTTAGAGTCAAAAGATTAAATGTTGAAATTTCATCCATATTGACCATTTTGGGATCGTTCGACAGGTCCGGAGTCATCGTTTTTCATCCGAAAATTGATTTTTCGGACTGTACCAAAAATGATTCAAAATGTCAATTGGATCGTGCCTCATGTTGAATAACCACTTTTTAAACCCTCACAGTGACCAAAATTGCCATTTTTACAGAGTTTTGCTTACTCAAAAGCTTCAATTTTGACCCGTTTCAGGCACAGAAATGACTTTAAACACACTTATTCTAGTTGACAAAGTCATAATTCACATCCAACAGTCATTTAGAGTCAAAAGATTAAATGTTGAAATTTCATCATTATAGACCATTTTGGGATCGTTCGACAGGTCCGGAGTCATCGTTTTTCATCCAAAAATTGATTTTTCGGACTGTACCAAAAATGATTCAAAATGTCAATTGGATCGTGCCTCATGTTGAATAACCACTTTTTAAACCCTCACAGTGACCAAAATTGCCATTTTTACAGAGTTTTGCTTACTCAAAAGCTTCAATTTTGTCCCGTTTCAGGCACAGAAATGACTTTAAACACACTTATTTTAGTTGACAAAGTCATAATTCACATCCAACAGTCATTTAGAGTCAAAAGATTAAATGTTGAAATTTCATCATTATAGACCATTTTGGGATCGTTTGACAGGTCCGGAGTCATCGTTTTTCATCCAAAAATTGATTTTTCGGACTGTACCAAAAATGATTCAAAATGTCAATTGGATCGTGCCTCATGTTGAATAACCACTTTTTAAACCGTCACAGTGACCAAAATTGCCATTTTTACAGAGTTTTGCTTACTCAAAAGCTTCCATTTTGACCCGTTCCAGGCACAGAAATGACTTTAAACACACTTATTCTAGTTGACAAAGTCATAATTCACATCCAACAGTCATTTAGAGTCAAAAGATTAAATGTTGAAATTTCATCCATATTGACCATTTTGGGATCGTTCGACAGGTCCGGAGTCATCGTTTTTCATCCGAAAATTGATTTTTCGGACTGTACCAAAAATGATTCAAAATGTCAATTGGATCGTGCCTCATGTTGAATAACCACTTTTTAAACCCTCACAGTGACCAAAATTGCCATTTTTACAGAGTTTTGCTTACTCAAAAGCTTCAATTTTGACCCGTTTCAGGCACAGAAATGACTTTAAACACACTTATTCTAGTTGACAAAGTCATAATTCACATCCAACAGTCATTTAGAGTCAAAAGATTAAATGTTGAAATTTCATCATTATAGACCATTTTGGGATCGTTCGACAGGTCCGGAGTCATCGTTTTTCATCCAAAAATTGATTTTTCGGACTGTACCAAAAATGATTCAAAATGTCAATTGGATCGTGCCTCATGTTGAATAACCACTTTTTAAACCCTCACAGTGACCAAAATTGCCATTTTTACAGAGTTTTGCTATCTCAAAAGCTTCCATTTTGACCCGTTCCAGGCACAGAAATGACTTTAAACACACTTATTCTAGTTGACAAAGTCATAATTCACATCCAACAGTCATTTAGAGTCAAAAGATTAAATGTTGAAATTTCATCCATATTGACCATTTTGGGATCGTTCGACAGGTCCGGAGTCATCGTTTTTCATCCGAAAATTGATTTTTTGGACTGTACCAAAAATGATTCAAAATGTCAATTGGATCGTGCCTCATGTTGAATAACCACTTTTTAAATCCTCACAGTGACCAAAATTGCCATTTTTACAGAGTTTTGCTTACTCAAAAGCTTCAATTTTGACCCGTTTCAGGCACAGAAATGACTTTAAACACACTTATTTTAGTTGACAAAGTCATAATTCACATCCAACAGTCATTTAGAGTCAAAAGATTAAATGTTGAAATTTCATCCATATTGACCATTTTGGGATCGTTCGACAGGTCCGGAGTCATCGTTTTTCATCCGAAAATTGATGTTTTGTACTGTACCAAAAATGATTCAAAATGTCAATTGGATCATGCCTCATGTTGAATAACCACTTTTTAAACCCTCACAGTGACCAAAATTGCCATTTTTACAGAGTTTTGCTATCTCAAAAGCTTCAATTTTGACCCGTTTCAGGCACAGAAATGACTTTAAACACACTTATTTTAGTTGACAAAGTCATAATTCACATCCAACAGTCATTTAGAGTCAAAAGATTAAATGTTGAAATTTCATCCATATTGACCATTTTGGGATCGTTCGACAAGTCCGGAGTCATCGTTTTTCATCCGAAAATTGATTTTTTGGACTGTACCAAAAATGATTCAAAATGTCAATTGGATCGTGCCTCATGTTGAATACCCACTTTTTAAACCCTCACAGTGACCAAAATTGCCATTTTTACAGAGTTTTGCTATCTCAAAAGCTTCCATTTTGACCCGTTCCAGGCACAGAAATGACTTTAAACACACTTATTCTAGTTGACAAAGTCATAATTCACATCCAACAGTCATTTAGAGTCAAAAGATTAAATGTTGAAATTTCATCCATATTGACCATTTTGGGATCGTTCGACAGGTCCGGAGTCATCGTTTTTCATCCGAAAATTGATTTTTCGGACTGTACCAAAAATGATTCAAAATGTCAATTGGATCGTGCCTCATGTTGAATAACCACTTTTTAAACCCTCACAGTGACCAAAATTGCCATTTTTACAGAGTTTTGCTTACTCAAAAGCTTCAATTTTGACCCGTTTCAGGCACAGAAATGACTTTAAACACACTTATTCTAGTTGACAAAGTCATAATTCACATCCAACAGTCATTTAGAGTCAAAAGATTAAATGTTGAAATTTCATCATTATAGACCATTTTGGGATCGTTCGACAGGTCCGGAGTCATCGTTTTTCATCCAAAAATTGATTTTTCGGACTGTACCAAAAATGATTCAAAATGTCAATTGGATCGTGCCTCATGTTGAATAACCACTTTTTAAACCCTCACAGTGACCAAAATTGCCATTTTTACAGAGTTTTGCTTACTCAAAAGCTTCAATTTTGACCCGTTTCAGGCACAGAAATGACTTTAAACACACTTATTTTAGTTGACTAAGTCATAATTCACATCCAACAGTCATTTAGAGTCAAAAGATTAAATGTTGAAATTTCATCATTATAGACCATTTTGGGATCGTTTGACAGGTCCGGAGTTATCGTTTTTCATCCAAAAATTGATTTTTCGGACTGTACAAAAAATGATTCA
Organism: Lissotriton vulgaris; assembly: GCF_964263255.1. Classification (NCBI taxonomy): domain Eukaryota; kingdom Metazoa; phylum Chordata; class Amphibia; order Caudata; family Salamandridae; genus Lissotriton; species Lissotriton vulgaris. Next base: position 85,291 of record NW_028241124.1, on the reverse strand, counting down.
AAATGTCAATTGGATCGTGCCTCATGTTGAATAACCACTTTTTAAACCGTCACAGTGACCAAAATTGCCATTTTTACAGAGTTTTGCTTACTCAAAAGCTTCCATTTTGACCCGTTCCAGGCACAGAAATGACTTTAAACACACTTATTCTAGTTGACAAAGTCATAATTCACATCCAACAGTCATTTAGAGTCAAAAGATTAAATGTTGAAATTTCATCCATATTGACCATTTTGGGATCGTTCGACAGGTCCGGAGTCATCGTTTTTCATCCGAAAATTGATTTTTCGGACTGTACCAAAAATGATTCAAAATGTCAATTGGATCGTGCCTCATGTTGAATAACCACTTTTTAAACCCTCACAGTGACCAAAATTGCCATTTTTACAGAGTTTTGCTATCTCAAAAGCTTCCATTTTGACCCGTTCCAGGCACAGAAATGACTTTAAACACACTTATTCTAGTTGACAAAGTAATAATTCACATCCAACAGTCATTTAGAGTCAAAAGATTAAATGTTGAAATTTCATCCATATTGACCATTTTGGGATCGTTCGACAGGTCCGGAGTCATCGTTTTTCATCCGAAAATTGATTTTTCGGACTGTACCAAAAATGATTCAAAATGTCAATTGGATCGTGCCTAATGCTGAATAACCACTTTTTAAACCCTCACAGTGACCAAAATTGCCATTTTTACAGAGTTTTGCTTACTCAAAAGCTTCCATTTTGACCCGTTTCAGGCACAGAAATGACTTTAAACACACTTATTTTAGTTGACAAAGTCATAATTCACATCCAACAGTCATTTAGAGTCAAAAGAATAAATGTTGAAATTTCATCCATATTGACCATTTTGGGATCGTTCGACAGGTCCGGAGTCATCGTTTTTCATCCGAAAATTGATTTTTTGGACTGTACCAAAAATGATTCAAAATGTCAATTGGATCGTGCCTCATGTTGAATAACCACTTTTTAAACCCTCACAGTGACCAAAATTGCCATTTTTACAGAGTTTTGCTTACTCAAAAGCTTCAATTTTGACCCGTTTCAGGCACAGAAATGACTTTAAACACACTTATTTTAGTTGACAAAGTCATAATTCACATCCAACAGTCATTTAGAGTCAAAAGATTAAATGTTGAAATTTCATCATTATAGACCATTTTGGGATCGTTCGACAGGTCCGGAGTCATCGTTTTTCATCCAAAAATTGATTTTTCGGACTGTACCAAAAATGATTCAAAATGTCAATTGGATCGTGCCTCATGTTGAATAACCACTTTTTAAACCGTCACAGTGACCAAAATTGCCATTTTTACAGAGTTTTGCTTACTCAAAAGCTTCCATTTTGACCCGTTCCAGGCACAGAAATGACTTTAAACACACTTATTCTAGTTGACAAAGTCATAATTCACATCCAACAGTCATTTAGAGTCAAAAGATTAAATGTTGAAATTTCATCCATATTGACCATTTTGGGATCGTTCGACAGGTCCGGAGTCATCGTTTTTCATCCGAAAATTGATTTTTCGGACTGTACCAAACATGATTCAAAATGTCAATTGGATCGTGCCTCATGTTGAATAACCACTTTTTAAACCCTCACAGTGACCAAAATTGCCATTTTTACAGAGTTTTGCTTACTCAAAAGCTTCAATTTTGACCTGTTTCAGGCACAGAAATGACTTTAAACACACTTATTTTAGTTGACAAAGTCATAATTCACATCCAACAGTCATTTAGAGTCAAAAGATTAAATGTTGAAATTTCATCCATATTGACCATTTTGGGATCGTTCGACAGGTCCGGAGTCATCGTTTTTCATCCGAAAATTGATTTTTCGGACTGTACCAAAAATGATTCAAAATGTCAATTGGATCGTGCCTAATGCTGAATAACCACTTTTTAAACCCTCACAGTGACCAAAATTGCCATTTTTACAGAGTTTTGCTTACTCAAAAGCTTCCATTTTGACCCGTTTCAGGCACAGAAATGACTTTAAACACACTTATTCTAGTTGACAAAGTCATAATTCACATCCAACAGTGATTTAGAGTCAAAAGTTTAAATGTTAAAATGTCATCATTATAGACCATTTTGGGATCGTTCGACAGGTCCGGAGTCATCGTTTTTCATCCAAAAATTGATTTTTCGGACTGTACCAAAAATGATTCAAAATGTCAATTGGATCGTGCCTCATGTTGAATAACCACTTTTTAAACCCTCACAGTGACCAAAATTGCCATTTTTACAGAGTTTTGCTTACTCAAAAGCTTCAATTTTGACCCGTTTCAGGCACAGAAATGACTTTAAACACACTTATTTTAGTTGACAAAGTCATAATTCACATCCAACAGTCATTTAGAGTCAAAAGATTAAATGTTGAAATTTCATCATTATAGACCATTTTGGGATCGTTCGACAGGTCCGGAGTCATCGTTTTTCATCCAAAAATTGATTTTTCGGACTGTACCAAAAATGATTCAAAATGTCAATTGGATCGTGCCTCATGTTGAATAACCACTTTTTAAACCCTCACAGTGACCAAAATTGCCATTTTTACAGAGTTTTGCTATCTCAAAAGCTTCCATTTTGACCCGTTTCAGGCACAGAAATGACTTTAAACACACTTATTTTAGTTGACAAAGTCATAATTCACATCCAACAGTCATTTAGAGTCAAAAGATTAAATGTTGAAATTTCATCCATATTGACCATTTTGGGATCGTTCGACAGGTCCGGAGTCATCGTTTTTCATCCAAAAATTGATTTTTCGGACTGTACCAAAAATGATTCAAAATGTCAATTGGATCGTGCCTCATGTTGAATAACCACTTTTTAAACCGTCACAGTGACCAAAATTGCCATTTTTACAGAGTTTTGCTTACTCAAAAGCTTCCATTTTGACCCGTTCCAGGCACAGAAATGACTTTAAACACACTTATTCTAGTTGACAAAGTCATAATTCACATCCAACAGTCATTTAGAGTCAAAAGATTAAATGTTGAAATTTCATCCATATTGACCATTTTGGGATTGTTCGACAGGTCCGGAGTCATCGTTTTTCATCCGAAAATTGATTTTTTGGACTGTACCAAAAATGATTCAAAATGTCAATTGGATCGTGCCTCATGTTGAATAATCACTTTTTAAACCCTCACAGTGACCAAAATTGCCATTTTTACAGAGTTTTGCTATCTCAAAAGCTTCCATTTTGACCCGTTTCAGGCACAGAAATGACTTTAAACACACTTATTCTAGTTGACAAAGTCATAATTCACATCCAACAGTCATTTAGAGTCAAAAGATTAAATGTTGAAATTTCATCCATATTGACCATTTTGGGATCGTTCAACAGGTCCGGAGTCATCGTTTTTCATCCGAAAATTGATTTTTTGGACTGTACCAAAAATGATTCAAAATGTCAATTGGATCGTGCCTCATGTTGAATACCCACTTTTTAAATCCTCACAGTGACCAAAATTGCCATTTTTACAGAGTTTTGCTTACTCAAAAGCTTCAATTTTGACCCGTTTCAGGCACAGAAATGACTTTAAACACACTTATTTTAGTTGACAAAGTCATAATTCACATCCAACAGTCATTTAGAGTCAAAAGATTAAATGTTGAAATTTCATCCATATTGACCATTTTGGGATCGTTCGACAGGTCCGGAGTCATCGTTTTTCATCCGAAAATTGATTTTTTGTACTGTACCAAAAATGATTCAAAATGTCAATTGGATCATGCCTCATGTTGAATAACCACTTTTTAAACCCTCACAGTGACCAAAATTGCCATTTTTACAGAGTTTTGCTATCTCAAAAGCTTCAATTTTGACCCGTTTCAGGCACAGAAATGACTTTAAACACACTTATTTTAGTTGACAAAGTCATAATTCACATCCAACAGTCATTTAGAGTCAAAAGATTAAATGTTGAAATTTCATCCATATTGACCATTTTGGGATCGTTCGACAGGTCCGGAGTCATCGTTTTCCATCCGAAAATTGATTTTTTGGACTGTACCAAAAATGATTCAAAATGTCAATTGGATCGTGCCTCATGTTGAATAACCACTTTTTAAACCCTCACAGTGACCAAAATTGCCATTTTTACAGAGTTTTGCTATCTCAAAAGCTTCCATTTTGACCCGTTCCAGGCACAGAAATGACTTTAAACACACTTATTCTAGTTGACAAAGTCATAATTCACATCCAACAGTCATTTAGAGTCAAATGATTAAATGTTGAAATTTCATCCATATTGACCATTTTGGGATCGTTCGACAGGTCCGGAGTCATCGTTTTTCATCCGAAATTTGATTTTTTGGACTGTACCAAAAATGATTCAAAATGTCAATTGGATCGTGCCTCATGTTGAATAACCACTTTTTAACCCGTCACAGTGACCAAAATTGCCATTTTTACAGAGTTTTGCTTACTCAAAAGCTTCCATTTTGACCCGTTCCAGGCACAGAAATGACTTTAAACACACTTATTCTAGTTGACAAAGTCATAATTCACATCCAACAGTCATTTAGAGTCAAAAGATTAAATGTTGAAATTTCATCCATATTGACCATTTTGGGATCGTTCGACAGGTCCGGAGTCATCGTTTTTCATCCGAAAATTGATTTTTTGGACTGTACCAAAAATGATTCAAAATGTCAATTGGATCGTGCCTCATGTTGAATAACCACTTTTTAAACCCTCACAGTGACCAAAATTGCCATTTTTACAGAGTTTTGCTATCTCAAAAGCTTCCATTTTGACCCGTTCCAGGCACAGAAATGACTTTAAACACACTTATTCTAGTTGACAAAGTAATAATTCACATCCAACCGTCATTTAGAGTCAAAAGATTAAATGTTGAAATTTCATCCATATTGACCATTTTGGGATCGTTCGACAGGTCCGGAGTCATCGTTTTTCATCCGAAAATTGATTTTTTGGACTGTACCAAAAATGATTCAAAATGTCAATTGGATCGTGCCTAATGCTGAATAACCACTTTTTAAACCCTCACAGTGACCAAAATTGCCATTTTTACAGAGTTTTGCTTACTCAAAAGCTTCCATTTTGACCCGTTTCAGGCACAGAAATGACTTTAAACACACTTATTCTAGTTGACAAAGTCATAATTCACATCCAACAGTCATTTAGAGTCAAAAGATTAAATGTTGAAATTTCATCCATATTGACCATTTTGGGATCGTTCGACAGGTCCGGAGTCATCGTTTTTCATCCGAAAATTGATTTTTTGGACTGTACCAAAAATGATTCAAAATGTCAATTGGATCGTGCCTCATGTTGAATAATCACTTTTTAAACCCTCACAGTGACCAAAATTGCCATTTTTACAGAGTTTTGCTATCTCAAAAGCTTCCATTTTGACCCGTTTCAGGCACAGAAATGACTTTAAACACACTTATTCTAGTTGACAAAGTCATAATTCACATCCAACAGTCATTTAGAGTCAAAAGATTAAATGTTGAAATTTCATCCATATTGACCATTTTGGGATCGTTCGACAGGTCCGGAGTCATCGTTTTTCATCCGAAAATTGATTTTTTGGACTGTACCAAAAATGATTCAAAATGTCAATTGGATCGTGCCTCATGTTGAATACCCACTTTTTAAATCCTCACAGTGACCAAAATTGCCATTTTTACAGAGTTTTGCTTACTCAAAAGCTTCAATTTTGACCCGTTTCAGGCACAGAAATGACTTTAAACACACTTATTTTAGTTGACAAAGTCATAATTCACATCCAACAGTCATTTAGAGTCAAAAGATTAAATGTTGAAATTTCATCCATATTGACCATTTTGGGATCGTTCGACAGGTCCGGAGTCATCGTTTTTCATCCGAAAATTGATTTTTCGGACTGTACCAAAAATGATTCAAAATGTCAATTGGATCGTGCCTCATGTTGAATAACCACTTTTTAAACCCTCACAGTGACCAAAATTGCCATTTTTACGGAGTTTTGCTATTTCAAAAGCTTCCACTTTGACCCGTTTCAGGCACGGAAATGACTTTAAACACACTTATTCTAGTTGACAAAGTCATAATTCACATCCAACAGTCATTTAGAGTCAAAAGATTAAATGTTGAAATTTCATCCATATTGACCATTTTGGGATCGTTCGACAGGTCCAGAGTCATCGTTTTTCATCCGAAAATTGATTTTTCGGACTGTACCAAAAATGATTCAAAATGTCAATTGGATCGTGCCTCATGTTGAATAACCACTTTTTAAACCCTCACAGTGACCAAAATTGCCATTTTTACAGAGTTTTGCTATCTCAAAAGCTTCCATTTTGACCCGTTTCAGGCACAGAAATGACTTTAAACACACTTATTCTAGTTGACAAAGTCATAATTCACATCCAACAGTCATTTAGAGTCAAAAGATTAAATGTTGAAATTTCATCATTATAGACCATTTTGGGATCGTTCGACAGGTCCGGAGTCATCGTTTTTCATCCAAAAATTGATTTTTCGGACTGTACCAAAAATGATTCAAAATGTCAATTGGATCGTGCCTCATGTTGAATAACCACTTTTTAAACCCTCACAGTGACCAAAATTGCCATTTTTACAGAGTTTTGCTATCTCAAAAGCTTCCATTTTGACCCGTTTCAGGCACAGAAATGACTTTAAACACACTTATTTTAGTTGACAAAGTCATAATTCACATCCAACAGTCATTTAGAGTCAAAAGATTAAATGTTGAAATTTCATCCATATTGACCATTTTGGGATCGTTCGACAGGTCCGGAGTCATCGTTTTTCATCCAAAAATTGATTTTTCGGACTGTACCAAAAATGATTCAAAATGTCAATTGGATCGTGCCTCATGTTGAATAACCACTTTTTAAACCGTCACAGTGACCAAAATTGCCATTTTTACAGAGTTTTGCTTACTCAAAAGCTTCCATTTTGACCCGTTCCAGGCACAGAAATGACTTTAAACACACTTATTCTAGTTGACAAAGTCATAATTCACATCCAACAGTCATTTAGAGTCAAAAGATTAAATGTTGAAATTTCATCCATATTGACCATTTTGGGATTGTTCGACAGGTCCGGAGTCATCGTTTTTCATCCGAAAATTGATTTTTTGGACTGTACCAAAAATGATTCAAAATGTCAATTGGATCGTGCCTCATGTTGAATAATCACTTTTTAAACCCTCACAGTGACCAAAATTGCCATTTTTACAGAGTTTTGCTATCTCAAAAGCTTCCATTTTGACCCGTTTCAGGCACAGAAATGACTTTAAACACACTTATTCTAGTTGACAAAGTCATAATTCACATCCAACAGTCATTTAGAGTCAAAAGATTAAATGTTGAAATTTCATCCATATTGACCATTTTGGGATCGTTCAACAGGTCCGGAGTCATCGTTTTTCATCCGAAAATTGATTTTTTGGACTGTACCAAAAATGATTCAAAATGTCAATTGGATCGTGCCTCATGTTGAATACCCACTTTTTAAATCCTCACAGTGACCAAAATTGCCATTTTTACAGAGTTTTGCTTACTCAAAAGCTTCAATTTTGACCCGTTTCAGGCACAGAAATGACTTTAAACACACTTATTTTAGTTGACAAAGTCATAATTCACATCCAACAGTCATTTAGAGTCAAAAGATTAAATGTTGAAATTTCATCCATATTGACCATTTTGGGATCGTTCGACAGGTCCGGAGTCATCGTTTTTCATCCGAAAATTGATTTTTTGTACTGTACCAAAAATGATTCAAAATGTCAATTGGATCATGCCTCATGTTGAATAACCACTTTTTAAACCCTCACAGTGACCAAAATTGCCATTTTTACAGAGTTTTGCTATCTCAAAAGCTTCAATTTTGACCCGTTTCAGGCACAGAAATGACTTTAAACACACTTATTTTAGTTGACAAAGTCATAATTCACATCCAACAGTCATTTAGAGTCAAAAGATTAAATGTTGAAATTTCATCCATATTGACCATTTTGGGATCGTTCGACAGGTCCGGAGTCATCGTTTTCCATCCGAAAATTGATTTTTTGGACTGTACCAAAAATGATTCAAAATGTCAATTGGATCGTGCCTCATGTTGAATAACCACTTTTTAAACCCTCACAGTGACCAAAATTGCCATTTTTACAGAGTTTTGCTATCTCAAAAGCTTCCATTTTGACCCGTTCCAGGCACAGAAATGACTTTAAACACACTTATTCTAGTTGACAAAGTCATAATTCACATCCAACAGTCATTTAGAGTCAAAAGATTAAATGTTGAAATTTCATCCATATTGACCATTTTGGGATCGTTCGACAGGTCCGGAGTCATCGTTTTTCATCCGAAATTTGATTTTTTGGACTGTACCAAAAATGATTCAAAATGTCAATTGGATCGTGCCTCATGTTGAATAACCACTTTTTAAACCGTCACAGTGACCAAAATTGCCATTTTTACAGAGTTTTGCTTACTCAAAAGCTTCCATTTTGACCCGTTCCAGGCACAGAAATGACTTTAAACACACTTATTCTAGTTGACAAAGTCATAATTCACATCCAACAGTCATTTAGAGTCAAAAGATTAAATGTTGAAATTTCATCCATATTGACCATTTTGGGATCGTTCGACAGGTCCGGAGTCATCGTTTTTCATCCGAAAATTGATTTTTTGGACTGTACCAAAAATGATTCAAAATGTCAATTGGATCGTGCCTCATGTTGAATAACCACTTTTTAAACCCTCACAGTGACCAAAATTGCCATTTTTACAGAGTTTTGCTATCTCAAAAGCTTCCATTTTGACCCGTTCCAGGCACAGAAATGACTTTAAACACACTTATTCTAGTTGACAAAGTAATAATTCACATCCAACAGTCATTTAGAGTCAAAAGATTAAATGTTGAAATTTCATCCATATTGACCATTTTGGGATCGTTCGACAGGTCCGGAGTCATCGTTTTTCATCCGAAAATTGATTTTTTGGACTGTACCAAAAATGATTCAAAATGTCAATTGGATCGTGCCTAATGCTGAATAACCACTTTTTAAACCCTCACAGTGACCAAAATTGCCATTTTTACAAAGTTTTGCTTACTCAAAAGCTTCCATTTTGACCCGTTTCAGGCACAGAAATGACTTTAAACACACTTATTCTAGTTGACAAAGTCATAATTCACATCCAACAGTCATTTAGAGTCAAAAGATTAAATGTTGAAATTTCATCCATATTGACCATTTTGGGATCGTTCGACAGGTCCGGAGTCATCGTTTTTCATCCAAAAATTGATTTTTTGGACTGTACCAAAAATGATTCAAAATGTCAATTGGATCGTGCCTCATGTTGAATACCCACTTTTTAAATCCTCACAGTGACCAAAATTGCCATTTTTACAGAGTTTTGCTTACTCAAAAGCTTCAATTTTGACCCGTTTCAGGCACAGAAATGACTTTAAACACACTTATTTTAGTTGACAAAGTCATAATTCACATCCAACAGTCATTTAGAGTCAAAAGATTAAATGTTGAAATTTCATCCATATTGACCATTTTGGGATCGTTCGACAGGTCCGGAGTCATCGTTTTTCATCAGAAAATTGATTTTTCGGACTGTACCAAAAATGATTCAAAATGTCAATTGGATCGTGCCTCATGTTGAATAACCACTTTTTAAACCCTCACAGTGACCAAAATTGCCATTTTTACGGAGTTTTGCTATTTCAAAAGCTTCCACTTTGACCCGTTTCAGGCACGGAAATGACTTTAAACACACTTATTCTAGTTGACAAAGTCATAATTCACATCCAACAGTCATTTAGAGTCAAAAGATTAAATGTTGAAATTTCATCCATATTGACCATTTTGGGATCGTTCGACAGGTCCAGAGTCATCGTTTTTCATCCGAAAATTGATTTTTCGGACTGTACCAAAAATGATTCAAAATGTCAATTGGATCGTGCCTCATGTTGAATAACCACTTTTTAAACCCTCACAGTGACCAAAATTGCCATTTTTACAGAGTTTTGCTATCTCAAAAGCTTCCATTTTGACCCGTTTCAGGCACAGAAATGACTTTAAACACACTTATTCTAGTTGACAAAGTCATAATTCACATCCAACAGTCATTTAGAGTCAAAAGATTAAATGTTGAAATTTCATCCATATTGACCATTTTGGGATCGTTCGACAGGTCCGGAGTCATCGTTTTTCATCCGAAAATTGATTTTTCGGACTGTACCAAAAATGATTCAAAATGTCAATTGGATCGTGCCTCATGTTGAATAACCACTTTTTAAACCCTCACAGTGACCAAAATTGCCATTTTTACAGAGTTTTGCTTACTCAAAAGCTTCAATTTTGACCCGTTTCAGGCACAGAAATGACTTTAAACACACTTATTCTAGTTGACAAAGTCATAATTCACATCCAACAGTCATTTAGAGTCAAAAGATTAAATGTTGAAATTTCATCATTATAGACCATTTTGGGATCGTTCGACAGGTCCGGAGTCATCGTTTTTCATCCAAAAATTGATTTTTCGGACTGTACCAAAAATGATTCAAAATGTCAATTGGATCGTGCCTCATGTTGAATAACCACTTTTTAAACCCTCACAGTGACCAAAATTGCCATTTTTACAGAGTTTTGCTTACTCAAAAGCTTCAATTTTGACCCGTTTCAGGCACAGAAATGACTTTAAACACACTTATTTTAGTTGACAAAGTCATAATTCACATCCAACAGTCATTTAGAGTCAAAAGATTAAATGTTGAAATTTCATCATTATAGACCATTTTGGGATCGTTTGACAGGTCCGGAGTCATCGTTTTTCATCCAAAAATTGATTTTTCGGACTGTACCAAAAATGATTCAAAATGTCAATTGGATCGTGCCTCATGTTGAATAACCACTTTTTAAACCGTCACAGTGACCAAAATTGCCATTTTTACAGAGTTTTGCTTACTCAAAAGCTTCCATTTTGACCCGTTCCAGGCACAGAAATGACTTTAAACACACTTATTCTAGTTGACAAAGTCATAATTCACATCCAACAGTCATTTAGAGTCAAAAGATTAAATGTTGAAATTTCATCCATATTGACCATTTTGGGATCGTTCGACAGGTCCGGAGTCATCGTTTTTCATCCGAAAATTGATTTTTCGGACTGTACCAAAAATGATTCAAAATGTCAATTGGATCGTGCCTCATGTTGAATAACCACTTTTTAAACCCTCACAGTGACCAAAATTGCCATTTTTACAGAGTTTTGCTTACTCAAAAGCTTCAATTTTGACCCGTTTCAGGCACAGAAATGACTTTAAACACACTTATTCTAGTTGACAAAGTCATAATTCACATCCAACAGTCATTTAGAGTCAAAAGATTAAATGTTGAAATTTCATCATTATAGACCATTTTGGGATCGTTCGACAGGTCCGGAGTCATCGTTTTTCATCCAAAAATTGATTTTTCGGACTGTACCAAAAATGATTCAAAATGTCAATTGGATCGTGCCTCATGTTGAATAACCACTTTTTAAACCCTCACAGTGACCAAAATTGCCATTTTTACAGAGTTTTGCTTACTCAAAAGCTACAATTTTGACCCGTTTCAGGCACAGAAATGACTTTAACACACTTATTTTAGTTGACAAAGTCATAATTCACATCCAACAGTCATTTAGAGTCAAAAGATTAAATGTTGAAATTTCATCATTATAGACCATTTTGGGATCGTTTGACAGGTCCGGAGTTATCGTTTTTCATCCAAAAATTGATTTTTCGGACTGTACCAAAAATGATTCAAAATGTCAATTGGATCGTGCCTCATGTTGAATAACCACTTTTTAAACCGTCACAGTGACCAAAATTGCCATTTTTACAGAGTTTTGCTTACTCAAAAGCTTCCATTTTGACCCGTTCCAGGCACAGAAATGACTTTAAACACACTTATTCTAGTTGACAAAGTCATAATTCACATCCAACAGTCATTTAGAGTCAAAAGATTAAATGTTGAAATTTCATCCATATTGACCATTTTGGGATCGTTCGACAGGTCCGGAGTCATCGTTTTTCATCCGAAAATTGATTTTTCGGACTGTACCAAAAATGATTCAAAATGTCAATTGGCTCGTGCCTCATGTTGAATAACCACTTTTTAAACCCTCACAGTGACCAAAATTGCCATTTTTACAGAGTTTTGCTATCTCAAAAGCTTCCATTTTGACCCGTTCCAGGCACAGAAATGACTTTAAACACACTTATTCTAGTTGACAAAGTAATAATTCACATCCAACAGTCATTTAGAGTCAAAAGATTAAATGTTGAAATTTCATCCATATTGACCATTTTGGGATCGTTCGACAGGTCCGGAGTCATCGTTTTTCATCCGAAAATTGATTTTTCGGACTGTACCAAAAATGATTCAAAATGTCAATTGGATCGTGCCTAATGCTGAATAACCACTTTTTAAACCCTCACAGTGACCAAAATTGCCATTTTTACAGAGTTTTGCTTACTCAAAAGCTTCCATTTTGACCCGTTTCAGGCACAGAAATGACTTTAAACACACTTATTTTAGTTGACAAAGTCATAATTCACATCCAACAGTCATTTAGAGTCAAAAGAATAAATGTTGAAATTTCATCCATATTGACCATTTTGGGATCGTTCGACAGGTCCGGAGTCATCGTTTTTCATCCGAAAATTGATTTTTCGGACTGTACCAAAAATGATTCAAAATGTCAATTGGATCGTGCCTCATGTTGAATAACCACTTTTTAAACCCTCACAGTGACCAAAATTGCCATTTTTACAGAGTTTTGCTTACTCAAAAGCTTCAATTTTGACCCGTTTCAGGCACAGAAATGACTTTAAACACACTTATTCTAGTTGACAAAGTCATAATTCACATCCAACAGTCATTTAGAGTCAAAAGATTAAATGTTGAAATTTCATCATTATAGACCATTTTGGGATCGTTCGACAGGTCCGGAGTCATCGTTTTTCATCCAAAAATTGATTTTTCGGACTGTACCAAAAATGATTCAAAATGTCAATTGGATCGTGCCTCATGTTGAATAACCACTTTTTAAACCCTCACAGTGACCAAAATTGCCATTTTTACAGAGTTTTGCTTACTCAAAAGCTACAATTTTGACCCGTTTCAGGCACAGAAATGACTTTAAACACACTTATTTTAGTTGACAAAGTCATAATTCACATCCAACAGTCATTTAGAGTCAAAAGATTAAATGTTGAAATTTCATCATTATAGACCATTTTGGGATCGTTTGACAGGTCCGGAGTTATCGTTTTTCATCCAAAAATTGATTTTTCGGACTGTACCAAAAATGATTCAAAATGTCAATTGGATCGTGCCTCATGTTGAATAACCACTTTTTAAACCGTCACAGTGACCAAAATTGCCATTTTTACAGAGTTTTGCTTACTCAAAAGCTTCCATTTTGACCCGTTCCAGGCACAGAAATGACTTTAAACACACTTATTCTAGTTGACAAAGTCATAATTCACATCCAACAGTCATTTAGAGTCAAAAGATTAAATGTTGAAATTTCATCCATATTGACCATTTTGGGATCGTTCGACAGGTCCGGAGTCATCGTTTTTCATCCGAAAATTGATTTTTCGGACTGTACCAAAAATGATTCAAAATGTCAATTGGATCGTGCCTCATGTTGAATAACCACTTTTTAAACCCTCACAGTGACCAAAATTGCCATTTTTACAGAGTTTTGCTATCTCAAAAGCTTCCATTTTGACCCGTTCCAGGCACAGAAATGACTTTAAACACACTTATTCTAGTTGACAAAGTAATAATTCACATCCAACAGTCATTTAGAGTCAAAAGATTAAATGTTGAAATTTCATCCATATTGACCATTTTGGGATCGTTCGACAGGTCCGGAGTCATCGTTTTTCATCCGAAAATTGATTTTTCGGACTGTACCAAAAATGATTCAAAATGTCAATTGGATCGTGCCTAATGCTGTATAACCACTTTTTAAACCCTCACAGTGACCAAAATTGCCATTTTTACAGAGTTTTGCTTACTCAAAAGCTTCCATTTTGACCCGTTTCAGGCACAGAAATGACTTTAAACACACTTATTTTAGTTGACAAAGTCATAATTCACATCCAACAGTCATTTAGAGTCAAAAGAATAAATGTTGAAATTTCATCCATATTGACCATTTTGGGATCGTTCGACAGGTCCGGAGTCATCGTTTTTCATCCGAAAATTGATTTTTTGGACTGTACCAAAAATGATTCAAAATGTCAATTGGATCGTGCCTCATGTTGAATAACCACTTTTTAAACCCTCACAGTGACCAAAATTGCCATTTTTACAGAGTTTTGCTTACTCAAAAGCTTCAATTTTGACCCGTTTCAGGCACAGAAATGACTTTAAACACACTTATTTTAGTTGACAAAGTCATAATTCACATCCAACAGTCATTTAGAGTCAAAAGATTAAATGTTGAAATTTCATCATTATAGACCATTTTGGGATCGTTCGACAGGTCCGGAGTCATCGTTTTTCATCCGAAAATTGATTTTTCGGACTGTACCAAAAATGATTCAAAATGTCAATTGGATCGTGCCTCATGTTGAATAACCACTTTTTAAACCCTCACAGTGACCAAAATTGCCATTTTTACAGAGTTTTGCTTACTCAAAAGCTTCCATTTTGACCCGTTTCAGGCACAGAAATGACTTTAAACACACTTATTCTAGTTGACAAAGTCATAATTCACATCCAACAGTGATTTAGAGTCAAAAGTTTAAATGTTAAAATGTCATCATTATAGACCATTTTGGGATCGTTCGACAGGTCCGGAGTCATCGTTTTTCATCCAAAAATTGATTTTTCGGACTGTACCAAAAATGATTCAAAATGTCAATTGGATCGTGCCTCATGTTGAATAACCACTTTTTAAACCCTCACAGTGACCAAAATTGCCATTTTTACAGAGTTTTGCTTACTCAAAAGCTTCAATTTTGACCCGTTTCAGGCACAGAAATGACTTTAAACACACTTATTTTAGTTGACAAAGTCATAATTCACATCCAACAGTCATTTAGAGTCAAAAGATTAAATGTTGAAATTTCATCATTATAGACCATTTTGGGATCGTTCGACAGGTCCGGAGTCATCGTTTTTCATCCAAAAATTGATTTTTCGGACTGTACCAAAAATGATTCAAAATGTCAATTGGATCGTGCCTCATGTTGAATAACCACTTTTTAAACCCTCACAGTGACCAAAATTGCCATTTTTACAGAGTTTTGCTATCTCAAAAGCTTCCATTTTGACCCGTTTCAGGCACAGAAATGACTTTAAACACACTTATTTTAGTTGACAAAGTCATAATTCACATCCAACAGTCATTTAGAGTCAAAAGATTAAATGTTGAAATTTCATCCATATTGACCATTTTGGGATCGTTCGACAGGTCCGGAGTCATCGTTTTTCATCCAAAAATTGATTTTTCGGACTGTACCAAAAATGATTCAAAATGTCAATTGGATCGTGCCTCATGTTGAATAACCACTTTTTAAACCGTCACAGTGACCAAAATTGCCATTTTTACAGAGTTTTGCTTACTCAAAAGCTTCCATTTTGACCCGTTCCAGGCACAGAAATGACTTTAAACACACTTATTCTAGTTGACAAAGTCATAATTCACATCCAACAGTCATTTAGAGTCAAAAGATTAAATGTTGAAATTTCATCCATATTGACCATTTTGGGATTGTTCGACAGGTCCGGAGTCATCGTTTTTCATCCGAAAATTGATTTTTTGGACTGTACCAAAAATGATTCAAAATGTCAATTGGATCGTGCCTCATGTTGAATAATCACTTTTTAAACCCTCACAGTGACCAAAATTGCCATTTTTACAGAGTTTTGCTATCTCAAAAGCTTCCATTTTGACCCGTTTCAGGCACAGAAATGACTTTAAACACACTTATTCTAGTTGACAAAGTCATAATTCACATCCAACAGTCATTTAGAGTCAAAAGATTAAATGTTGAAATTTCATCCATATTGACCATTTTGGGATCGTTCGACAGGTCCGGAGTCATCGTTTTTCATCCGAAAATTGATTTTTTGGACTGTACCAAAAATGATTCAAAATGTCAATTGGATCGTGCCTCATGTTGAATACCCACTTTTTAAATCCTCACAGTGACCAAAATTGCCATTTTTACAGAGTTTTGCTTACTCAAAAGCTTCAATTTTGACCCGTTTCAGGCACAGAAATGACTTTAAACACACTTATTTTAGTTGACAAAGTCATAATTCACATCCAACAGTCATTTAGAGTCAAAAGATTAAATGTTGAAATTTCATCCATATTGACCATTTTGGGATCGTTCGACAGGTCCGGAGTCATCGTTTTTCATCCGAAAATTGATTTTTTGTACTGTACCAAAAATGATTCAAAATGTCAATTGGATCATGCCTCATGTTGAATAACCACTTTTTAAACCCTCACAGTGACCAAAATTGCCATTTTTACAGAGTTTTGCTATCTCAAAAGCTTCAATTTTGACCCGTTTCAGGCACAGAAATGACTTTAAACACACTTATTTTAGTTGACAAAGTCATAATTCACATCCAACAGTCATTTAGAGTCAAAAGATTAAATGTTGAAATTTCATCCATATTGACCATTTTGGGATCGTTCGACAGGTCCGGAGTCATCGTTTTCCATCCGAAAATTGATTTTTTGGACTGTACCAAAAATGATTCAAAATGTCAATTGGATCGTGCCTCATGTTGAATAACCACTTTTTAAACCCTCATAGTGACCAAAATTGCCATTTTTACAGAGTTTTGCTATCTCAAAAGCTTCCATTTTGACCCGTTCCAGGCACAGAAATGACTTTAAACACACTTATTCTAGTTGACAAAGTCATAATTCACATCCAACAGTCATTTAGAGTCAAAAGATTAAATGTTGAAATTTCATCCATATTGACCATTTTGGGATCGTTCGACAGGTCCGGAGTCATCGTTTTTCATCCGAAATTTGATTTTTTGGACTGTACCAAAAATGATTCAAAATGTCAATTGGATCGTGCCTCATGTTGAATAACCACTTTTTAAACCGTCACAGTGACCAAAATTGCCATTTTTACAGAGTTTTGCTTACTCAAAAGCTTCCATTTTGACCCGTTCCAGGCACAGAAATGACTTTAAACACACTTATTCTAGTTGACAAAGTCATAATTCACATCCAACAGTCATTTAGAGTCAAAAGATTAAATGTTGAAATTTCATCCATATTGACCATTTTGGGATCGTTCGACAGGTCCGGAGTCATCGTTTTTCATCCGAAAATTGATTTTTTGGACTGTACCAAAAATGATTCAAAATGTCAATTGGATCGTGCCTCATGTTGAATAACCACTTTTTAAACCCTCACAGTGACCAAAATTGCCATTTTTACAGAGTTTTGCTATCTCAAAAGCTTCCATTTTGACCCGTTCCAGGCACAGAAATGACTTTAAACACACTTATTCTAGTTGACAAAGTAATAATTCACATCCAACAGTCATTTAGAGTCAAAAGATTAAATGTTGAAATTTCATCCATATTGACCATTTTGGGATCGTTCGACAGGTCCGGAGTCATCGTTTTTCATCCGAAAATTGATTTTTTGGACTGTACCAAAAATGATTCAAAATGTCAATTGGATCGTGCCTAATGCTGAATAACCACTTTTTAAACCCTCACAGTGACCAAAATTGCCATTTTTACAGAGTTTTGCTTACTCAAAAGCTTCCATTTTGACCCGTTTCAGGCACAGAAATGACTTTAAACACACTTATTCTAGTTGACAAAGTCATAATTCACATCCAACAGTCATTTAGAGTCAAAAGATTAAATGTTGAAATTTCATCCATATTGACCATTTTGGGATCGTTCGACAGGTCCGGAGTCATCGTTTTTCATCCGAAAATTGATTTTTTGGACTGTACCAAAAATGATTCAAAATGTCAATTGGATCGTGCCTCATGTTGAATAATCACTTTTTAAACCCTCACAGTGACCAAAATTGCCATTTTTACAGAGTTTTGCTATCTCAAAAGCTTCCATTTCGACCCGTTTCAGGCACAGAAATGACTTTAAACACACTTATTCTAGTTGACAAAGTCATAATTCACATCCAACAGTCATTTAGAGTCAAAAGATTAAATGTTGAAATTTCATCCATATTGACCATTTTGGGATCGTTCGACAGGTCCGGAGTCATCGTTTTTCATCCGAAAATTGATTTTTTGGACTGTACCAAAAATGATTCAAAATGTCAATTGGATCGTGCCTCATGTTGAATACCCACTTTTTAAATCCTCACAGTGACCAAAATTGCCATTTTTACAGAGTTTTGCTTACTCAAAAGCTTCAATTTTGACCCGTTTCAGGCACAGAAATGACTTTAAACACACTTATTTTAGTTGACAAAGTCATAATTCACATCCAACAGTCATTTAGAGTCAAAAGATTAAATGTTGAAATTTCATCATTATAGACCATTTTGGGATCGTTTGACAGGTCCGGAGTTATCGTTTTTCATCCAAAAATTGATTTTTCGGACTGTACCAAAAATGATTCAAAATGTCAATTGGATCGTGCCTCATGTTGAATAACCACTTTTTAAACCGTCACAGTGACCAAAATTGCCATTTTTACAGAGTTTTGCTTACTCAAAAGCTTCCATTTTGACCCGTTCCAGGCACAGAAATGACTTTAAACACACTTATTCTAGTTGACAAAGTCATAATTCACATCCAACAGTCATTTAGAGTCAAAAGATTAAATGTTGAAATTTCATCCATATTGACCATTTTGGGATCGTTCGACAGGTCCGGAGTCATCGTTTTTCATCCGAAAATTGATTTTTCGGACTGTACCAAAAATGATTCAAAATGTCAATTGGATCGTGCCTCATGTTGAATAACCACTTTTTAAACCCTCACAGTGACCAAAATTGCCATTTTTACAGAGTTTTGCTATCTCAAAAGCTTCCATTTTGACCCGTTCCAGGCACAGAAATGACTTTAAACACACTTATTCTAGTTGACAAAGTAATAATTCACATCCAACAGTCATTTAGAGTCAAAAGATTAAATGTTGAAATTTCATCCATATTGACCATTTTGGGATCGTTCGACAGGTCCGGAGTCATCGTTTTTCATCCGAAAATTGATTTTTCGGACTGTACCAAAAATGATTCAAAATGTCAATTGGATCGTGCCTAATGCTGTATAACCACTTTTTAAACCCTCACAGTGACCAAAATTGCCATTTTTACAGAGTTTTGCTTACTCAAAAGCTTCCATTTTGACCCGTTTCAGGCACAGAAATGACTTTAAACACACTTATTTTAGTTGACAAAGTCATAATTCACATCCAACAGTCATTTAGAGTCAAAAGAATAAATGTTGAAATTTCATCCATATTGACCATTTTGGGATCGTTCGACAGGTCCGGAGTCATCGTTTTTCATCCGAAAATTGATTTTTTGGACTGTACCAAAAATGATTCAAAATGTCAATTGGATCGTGCCTCATGTTGAATAACCACTTTTTAAACCCTCACAGTGACCAAAATTGCCATTTTTACAGAGTTTTGCTTACTCAAAAGCTTCAATTTTGACCCGTTTCAGGCACAGAAATGACTTTAAACACACTTATTTTAGTTGACAAAGTCATAATTCACATCCAACAGTCATTTAGAGTCAAAAGATTAAATGTTGAAATTTCATCATTATAGACCATTTTGGGATCGTTCGACAGGTCCGGAGTCATCGTTTTTCATCCGAAAATTGATTTTTCGGACTGTACCAAAAATGATTCAAAATGTCAATTGGATCGTGCCTCATGTTGAATAACCACTTTTTAAACCCTCACAGTGACCAAAATTGCCATTTTTACAGAGTTTTGCTTACTCAAAAGCTTCCATTTTGACCCGTTTCAGGCACAGAAATGACTTTAAACACACTTATTCTAGTTGACAAAGTCATAATTCACATCCAACAGTGATTTAGAGTCAAAAGTTTAAATGTTAAAATGTCATCATTATAGACCATTTTGGGATCGTTCGACAGGTCCGGAGTCATCGTTTTTCATCCAAAAATTGATTTTTCGGACTGTACCAAAAATGATTCAAAATGTCAATTGGATCGTGCCTCATGTTGAATAACCACTTTTTAAACCCTCACAGTGACCAAAATTGCCATTTTTACAGAGTTTTGCTTACTCAAAAGCTTCAATTTTGACCCGTTTCAGGCACAGAAATGACTTTAAACACACTTATTTTAGTTGACAAAGTCATAATTCACATCCAACAGTCATTTAGAGTCAAAAGATTAAATGTTGAAATTTCATCATTATAGACCATTTTGGGATCGTTCGACAGGTCCGGAGTCATCGTTTTTCATCCAAAAATTGATTTTTCGGACTGTACCAAAAATGATTCAAAATGTCAATTGGATCGTGCCTCATGTTGAATAACCACTTTTTAAACCCTCACAGTGACCAAAATTGCCATTTTTACAGAGTTTTGCTATCTCAAAAGCTTCCATTTTGACCCGTTTCAGGCACAGAAATGACTTTAAACACACTTATTTTAGTTGACAAAGTCATAATTCACATCCAACAGTCATTTAGAGTCAAAAGATTAAATGTTGAAATTTCATCCATATTGACCATTTTGGGATCGTTCGACAGGTCCGGAGTCATCGTTTTTCATCCAAAAATTGATTTTTCGGACTGTACCAAAAATGATTCAAAATGTCAATTGGATCGTGCCTCATGTTGAATAACCACTTTTTAAACCGTCACAGTGACCAAAATTGCCATTTTTACAGAGTTTTGCTTACTCAAAAGCTTCCATTTTGACCCGTTCCAGGCACAGAAATGACTTTAAACACACTTATTCTAGTTGACAAAGTCATAATTCACATCCAACAGTCATTTAGAGTCAAAAGATTAAATGTTGAAATTTCATCCATATTGACCATTTTGGGATTGTTCGACAGGTCCGGAGTCATCGTTTTTCATCCGAAAATTGATTTTTTGGACTGTACCAAAAATGATTCAAAATGTCAATTGGATCGTGCCTCATGTTGAATAATCACTTTTTAAACCCTCACAGTGACCAAAATTGCCATTTTTACAGAGTTTTGCTATCTCAAAAGCTTCCATTTTGACCCGTTTCAGGCACAGAAATGACTTTAAACACACTTATTCTAGTTGACAAAGTCATAATTCACATCCAACAGTCATTTAGAGTCAAAAGATTAAATGTTGAAATTTCATCCATATTGACCATTTTGGGATCGTTCGACAGGTCCGGAGTCATCGTTTTTCATCCGAAAATTGATTTTTTGGACTGTACCAAAAATGATTCAAAATGTCAATTGGATCGTGCCTCATGTTGAATACCCACTTTTTAAATCCTCACAGTGACCAAAATTGCCATTTTTACAGAGTTTTGCTTACTCAAAAGCTTCAATTTTGACCCGTTTCAGGCACAGAAATGACTTTAAACACACTTATTTTAGTTGACAAAGTCATAATTCACATCCAACAGTCATTTAGAGTCAAAAGATTAAATGTTGAAATTTCATCCATATTGACCATTTTGGGATCGTTCGACAGGTCCGGAGTCATCGTTTTTCATCCGAAAATTGATTTTTTGTACTGTACCAAAAATGATTCAAAATGTCAATTGGATCATGCCTCATGTTGAATAACCACTTTTTAAACCCTCACAGTGACCAAAATTGCCATTTTTACAGAGTTTTGCTATCTCAAAAGCTTCAATTTTGACCCGTTTCAGGCACAGAAATGACTTTAAACACACTTATTTTAGTTGACAAAGTCATAATTCACATCCAACAGTCATTTAGAGTCAAAAGATTAAATGTTGAAATTTCATCCATATTGACCATTTTGGGATCGTTCGACAGGTCCGGAGTCATCGTTTTCCATCCGAAAATTGATTTTTTGGACTGTACCAAAAATGATTCAAAATGTCAATTGGATCGTGCCTCATGTTGAATAACCACTTTTTAAACCCTCATAGTGACCAAAATTGCCATTTTTACAGAGTTTTGCTATCTCAAAAGCTTCCATTTTGACCCGTTCCAGGCACAGAAATGACTTTAAACACACTTATTCTAGTTGACAAAGTCATAATTCACATCCAACAGTCATTTAGAGTCAAAAGATTAAATGTTGAAATTTCATCCATATTGACCATTTTGGGATCGTTCGACAGGTCCGGAGTCATCGTTTTTCATCCGAAATTTGATTTTTTGGACTGTACCAAAAATGATTCAAAATGTCAATTGGATCGTGCCTCATGTTGAATAACCACTTTTTAAACCGTCACAGTGACCAAAATTGCCATTTTTACAGAGTTTTGCTTACTCAAAAGCTTCCATTTTGACCCGTTCCAGGCACAGAAATGACTTTAAACACACTTATTCTAGTTGACAAAGTCATAATTCACATCCAACAGTCATTTAGAGTCAAAAGATTAAATGTTGAAATTTCATCCATATTGACCATTTTGGGATCGTTCGACAGGTCCGGAGTCATCGTTTTTCATCCGAAAATTGATTTTTTGGACTGTACCAAAAATGATTCAAAATGTCAATTGGATCGTGCCTCATGTTGAATAACCACTTTTTAAACCCTCACAGTGACCAAAATTGCCATTTTTACAGAGTTTTGCTATCTCAAAAGCTTCCATTTTGACCCGTTCCAGGCACAGAAATGACTTTAAACACACTTATTCTAGTTGACAAAGTAATAATTCACATCCAACAGTCATTTAGAGTCAAAAGATTAAATGTTGAAATTTCATCCATATTGACCATTTTGGGATCGTTCGACAGGTCCGGAGTCATCGTTTTTCATCCGAAAATTGATTTTTTGGACTGTACCAAAAATGATTCAAAATGTCAATTGGATCGTGCCTAATGCTGAATAACCACTTTTTAAACCCTCACAGTGACCAAAATTGCCATTTTTACAGAGTTTTGCTTACTCAAAAGCTTCCATTTTGACCCGTTTCAGGCACAGAAATGACTTTAAACACACTTATTCTAGTTGACAAAGTCATAATTCACATCCAACAGTCATTTAGAGTCAAAAGATTAAATGTTGAAATTTCATCCATATTGACCATTTTGGGATCGTTCGACAGGTCCGGAGTCATCGTTTTTCATCCGAAAATTGATTTTTTGGACTGTACCAAAAATGATTCAAAATGTCAATTGGATCGTGCCTCATGTTGAATAATCACTTTTTAAACCCTCACAGTGACCAAAATTGCCATTTTTACAGAGTTTTGCTATCTCAAAAGCTTCCATTTTGACCCGTTTCAGGCACAGAAATGACTTTAAACACACTTATTCTAGTTGACAAAGTCATAATTCACATCCAACAGTCATTTAGAGTCAAAAGATTAAATGTTGAAATTTCATCCATATTGACCATTTTGGGATCGTTCGACAGGTCCGGAGTCATCGTTTTTCATCCGAAAATTGATTTTTTGGACTGTACCAAAAATGATTCAAAATGTCAATTGGATCGTGCCTCATGTTGAATACCCACTTTTTAAATCCTCACAGTGACCAAAATTGCCATTTTTACAGAGTTTTGCTTACTCAAAAGCTTCAATTTTGACCCGTTTCAGGCACAGAAATGACTTTAAACACACTTATTTTAGTTGACAAAGTCATAATTCACATCCAACAGTCATTTAGAGTCAAAAGATTAAATGTTGAAATTTCATCCATATTGACCATTTTGGGATCGTTCGACAGGTCCGGAGTCATCGTTTTTCATCCGAAAATTGATTTTTTGTACTGTACCAAAAATGACTCAAAATGTCAATTGGATCATGCCTCATGTTGAATAACCACTTTTTAAACCCTCACAGTGACCAAAATTGCCATTTTTACAGAGTTTTGCTATCTCAAAAGCTTCAATTTTGACCCGTTTCAGGCACAGAAATGACTTTAAACACACTTATTTTAGTTGACAAAGTCATAATTCACATCCAACAGTCATTTAGAGTCAAAAGATTAAATGTTGAAATTTCATCCATATTGACCATTTTGGGATCGTTCGACAGGTCCGGAGTCATCGTTTTTCATCCGAAAATTGATTTTTTTGGACTGTACCAAAAATGATTCAAAATGTCAATTGGATCGTGCCTCATGTTGAATAACCACTTTTTAAACCCTCACAGTGACCAAAATTGCCATTTTTACAGAGTTTTGCTATCTCAAAAGCTTCCATTTTGACCCGTTCCAGGCACAGAAATGACTTTAAACACACTTATTCTAGTTGACAAAGTCATAATTCACATCCAACAGTCATTTAGAGTCAAAAGATTAAATGTTGAAATTTCATCCATATTGACCATTTTGGGATCGTTCGACAGGTCCGGAGTCATCGTTTTTCATCCGAAATTTGATTTTTTGGACTGTACCAAAAATGATTCAAAATGTCAATTGGATCGTGCCTCATGTTGAATAACCACTTTTTAAACCGTCACAGTGACCAAAATTGCCATTTTTACAGAGTTTTGCTTACTCAAAAGCTTCCATTTTGACCCGTTCCAGGCACAGAAATGACTTTAAACACACTTATTCTAGTTGACAAAGTCATAATTCACATCCAACAGTCATTTAGAGTCAAAAGATTAAATGTTGAAATTTCATCCATATTGACCATTTTGGGATCGTTCGACAGGTCCGGAGTCATCGTTTTTCATCCGAAAATTGATTTTTTGGACTGTACCAAAAATGATTCAAAATGTCAATTGGATCGTGCCTAATGCTGAATAACCACTTTTTAAACCCTCACAGTGACCAAAATTGCCATTTTTACAGAGTTTTGCTTACTCAAAAGCTTCCATTTTGACCCGTTTCAGGCACAGAAATGACTTTAAACACACTTATTCTAGTTGACAAAGTCATAATTCACATCCAACAGTCATTTAGAGTCAAAAGATTAAATGTTGAAATTTCATCCATATTGACCATTTTGGGATCGTTCGACAGGTCCGGAGTCATCGTTTTTCATCCGAAAATTGATTTTTTGGACTGTACCAAAAATGATTCAAAATGTCAATTGGATCGTGCCTCATGTTGAATAATCACTTTTTAAACCCTCACAGTGACCAAAATTGCCATTTTTACAGAGTTTTGCTATCTCAAAAGCTTCCATTTTGACCCGTTTCAGGCACAGAAATGACTTTAAACACACTTATTCTAGTTGACAAAGTCATAATTCACATCCAACAGTCATTTAGAGTCAAAAGATTAAATGTTGAAATTTCATCCATATTGACCATTTTGGGATCGTTCGACAGGTCCGGAGTCATCGTTTTTCATCCGAAAATTGATTTTTTGGACTGTACCAAAAATGATTCAAAATGTCAATTGGATCGTGCCTCATGTTGAATACCCACTTTTTAAATCCTCACAGTGACCAAAATTGCCATTTTTACAGAGTTTTGCTTACTCAAAAGCTTCAATTTTGACCCGTTTCAGGCACAGAAATGACTTTAAACACACTTATTTTAGTTGACAAAGTCATAATTCACATCCAACAGTCATTTAGAGTCAAAAGATTAAATGTTGAAATTTCATCCATATTGACCATTTTGGGATCGTTCGACAGGTCCGGAGTCATCGTTTTTCATCCGAAAATTGATTTTTTGTACTGTACCAAAAATGACTCAAAATGTCAATTGGATCATGCCTCATGTTGAATAACCACTTTTTAAACCCTCACAGTGACCAAAATTGCCATTTTTACAGAGTTTTGCTATCTCAAAAGCTTCAATTTTGACCCGTTTCAGGCACAGAAATGACTTTAAACACACTTATTTTAGTTGACAAAGTCATAATTCACATCCAACAGTCATTTAGAGTCAAAAGATTAAATGTTGAAATTTCATCCATATTGACCATTTTGGGATCGTTCGACAGGTCCGGAGTCATCGTTTTTCATCCGAAAATTGATTTTTTTGGACTGTACCAAAAATGATTCAAAATGTCAATTGGATCGTGCCTCATGTTGAATAACCACTTTTTAAACCCTCACAGTGACCAAAATTGCCATTTTTACAGAGTTTTGCTATCTCAAAAGCTTCCATTTTGACCCGTTCCAGGCACAGAAATGACTTTAAACACACTTATTCTAGTTGACAAAGTCATAATTCACATCCAACAGTCATTTAGAGTCAAAAGATTAAATGTTGAAATTTCATCCATATTGACCATTTTGGGATCGTTCGACAGGTCCGGAGTCATCGTTTTTCATCCGAAAATTGATTTTTTGGACTGTACCAAAAATGATTCAAAATGTCAATTGGATCGTGCCTCATGTTGAATAACCACTTTTTAAACCCTCACAGTGACCAAAATTGCCATTTTTACAGAGTTTTGCTATCTCAAAAGCTTCCATTTTGACCCGTTCCAGGCACAGAAATGACTTTAAACACACTTATTCTAGTTGACAAAGTCATAATTCACATCCAACAGTCATTTAGAGTCAAAAGATTAAATGTTGAAATTTCATCCATATTGACCATTTTGGGATCGTTCGACAGGTCCGGAGTCATCGTTTTTCATCCGAAAATTGATTTTTCGGACTGTACCAAAAATGATTCAAAATGTCAATTGGATCGTGCCTCATGTTGAATAACCACTTTTTAAACCCTCACAGTGACCAAAATTGCCATTTTTACAGAGTTTTGCTATCTCAAAAGCTTCCATTTTGACCCGTTTCAGGCACAGAAATGACTTTAAACACACTTATTCTAGTTGACAAAGTCATAATTCACATCCAACAGTCATTTAGAGTCAAAAGATTAAATGTTAAAATGTCATCATTATAGACCATTTTGGGATCGTTCGACAGGTCCGGAGTCATCGTTTTTCATATGAAAATTGATTTTTTGTACTGTACCAAAAATGATTCAAAATGTCAATTGGATCATGCCTCATGTTGAATAACCACTTTTTAAACCCTCACAGTGACCAAAATTGCCATTTTTACAGAGTTTTGCTATCTCAAAAGCTTCCATTTTGACCCGTTTCAGGCACAGAAATGACTTTAAACACACTTATTCTAGTTGACAAAGTCATAATTCACATCCAACAGTCATTTAGAGTCAAAAGATTAAATGTTGAAATTTTATCCATATTGACCATTTTGGGATCGTTCGACAGGTCCGGAGTCATCGTTTTTCATCCGAAAATTGATTTTTCGGACTGTACCAAAAATGATTCAAAATGTCAATTGGATCGTGCCTCATGTTGAATAACCACTTTTTAAACTCTCACAGTGACCAAAATTGCCATTTTTACAGAGTTTTGCTTACTCAAAAGCTTCAATTTTGACCCGTTTCAGGCACAGAAATGACTTTAAACACACTTATTTTAGTTGACAAAGTCATAATTCACATCCAACAGTCATTTAGAGTCAAAAGATTAAATGTTGAAATTTCATCATCATAGACCATTTTGGGATCGTTCGACAGGTCCGGAGTCATCGTTTTTCATCCAAAAATTGATTTTTCGGACTGTACCAAAAATGATTCAAAATGTCAATTGGATCGTGCCTCATGTTCAATAATCACTTTTTAAACCCTCACAGTGACCAAAATTGCCATTTTTACAGAGTTTTGCTTACTCAAAAGCTTCCATTTTGACCCGTTCCAGGCACAGAAATGACTTTAAACACACTTATTCTAGTTGACAAAGTCATAATTCACATCCAACAGTCATTTAGAGTCAAAAGATTAAATGTTGAAATTTCATCCATATTGACCATTTTGGGATCGTTCGACAGGTCCAGAGTCATCGTTTTTCATCCGAAAATTGATTTTTCGGACTGTACCAAAAATGATTCAAAATGTCAATTGGATCGTGCCTCATGTTGAATAACCACTTTTTAAACCCTCACAGTGACCAAAATTGCCATTTTTACAGAGTTTTGCTATCTCAAAAGCTTCCATTTTGACCCGTTTCAGGCACAGAAATGACTTTAAACACACTTATTCTAGTTGACAAAGTCATAATTCACATCCAACAGTCATTTAGAGTCAAAAGATTAAATGTTGAAATTTCATCCATATTGACCATTTTGGGATCGTTCGACAGGTCCGGAGTCATCGTTTTTCATCCGAAAATTGATTTTTCGGACTGTACCAAAAATGATTCAAAATGTCAATTGGATCGTGCCTCATGTTGAATAACCACTTTTTAAACCCTCACAGTGACCAAAATTGCCATTTTTACAGAGTTTTGCTTACTCAAAAGCTTCAATTTTGACCCGTTTCAGGCACAGAAATGACTTTAAACACACTTATTCTAGTTGACAAAGTCATAATTCACATCCAACAGTCATTTAGAGTCAAAAGATTAAATGTTGAAATTTCATCATTATAGACCATTTTGGGATCGTTCGACAGGTCCGGAGTCATCGTTTTTCATCCAAAAATTGATTTTTCGGACTGTACCAAAAATGATTCAAAATGTCAATTGGATCGTGCCTCATGTTGAATAACCACTTTTTAAACCCTCACAGTGACCAAAATTGCCATTTTTACAGAGTTTTGCTTACTCAAAAGCTTCAATTTTGACCCGTTTCAGGCACAGAAATGACTTTAAACACACTTATTTTAGTTGACAAAGTCATAATTCACATCCAACAGTCATTTAGAGTCAAAAGATTAAATGTTGAAATTTCATCATTATAGACCATTTTGGGATCGTTCGACAGGTCCGGAGTCATCGTTTTTCATCCAAAAATTGATTTTTTGGACTGTACCAAAAATGATTCAAAATGTCAATTGGATAGTGCCTCATGTTGAATAACCACTTTTTAAACCGTCACAGTGACCAAAATTGCAATTTTTACAGAGTTTTGCTTACTCAAAAGCTTCCATTTTGACCCGTTCCAGGCACAGAAATGACTTTAAACACACTTATTCTATTTGACAAAGTCATAATTCACATCCAACAGTCATTTAGAGTCAAAAGATTAAATGTTGAAATTTCATCCATATTGACCATTTTGGGATCGTTCGACAGGTCCAGAGTCATCGTTTTTCATCCGAAAATTGATTTTTCGGACTGTACCAAAAATGATTCAAAATGTCAATTGGATCGTGCCTCATTTTTTTTTTTTTTTTTTTAAATATATTTTTATTGCAGGAATCAGTACAACAATACAGTAACGACCAGCATCATAGTATAGCCAACTCTTACTAGATATAGCCCACCGACCCCCTTCCATAGCATTGCTATACAGCCAAGCGGCCCATATTCCTGGGGTTGGGCGGCGAATGTAGCTGGGGTCAGTAGGATGCTGGAGCTGGTCCGGATAACACACTGTCCGTCATCTGCTTTTCTAAACAAACCCCAACCCCCAAAAGGATCCCCCCCCCCTCAAACTACCAGTCATTGTGAAACTCCCCCCTCCCCCCCCCCACCATCAGCGCCAGGGAGTTTTATCACTGTAGGATCCACTGCTTGACCCTCGGGGAAGGTAATAGTGCTGTTAATGCTAGTGTCTAACGGGACTCGGGTCTAGTTGCTTCTTCGCTTTCGGAGTCGCTGGGGGTACAATAATCCCTGAGGGCCTGCACCAACGTTTCCCATTCTAACGCGGCCTCCTGCGCCTTCTCATTGCTTTGCCTCCAAGCCAACTGATATCGCAGCGCGCTTTCACCCGCCGCCCATTTCAAAAGTTCACCGTGCCATCTGCTGCCCGTAGGACCAGCACGTGCCTTCCAGTTCCTGGTCACCTCTCGCTTAGCCAGTAGGAGCCCCAGGTCTATAAATTTACTGGTGATTTTATTCCGGGGGGTATGGGGGAACCAGTGCAGTAGCCCTACCGCCGCATCGAACGATAAGTGCCTCCCCGTCACCTCTTCTAAAGTCGCCGCCACCTCCTGCCAGTAGGACGTCAATCCGGGACAGGCCCATAGCATGTGTAGGAGGTCCGCCTCCTGAGCCGGGCACCTAGGGCATTCCGCCGAGGCTGTGGCAAAATAACGCCTGATCTTAACCGGGGTCAGGTACGCCCTATGAAGAACATAGTAGTGGACCAGTTGGAAACGGGCGCTACGTGTACCCTTCCATGCTCGCCTCACCAGCTGGGACCAGGTCGTCTCCGGGATCTCCCTACCGATGTCCTCTTCCCAGCGGGACTTCAGTGTGGTGAGAGGGACCAACCCCTCGGTAATCAACCTGCCGTAAAGGCAAGTGACCGCCTTCACTGTGCCCGCCGACATCATTACATACTGGCACACCTGAGACAACTGAGGTTCCTCTAGTCCGTTTTGCCAGTACGCCTGGATCACTCGCACAATGGCCGAGTGCAGCAGAAAGTCGCCCCGGGGGATCCCAAAGCGGTCAATGAGATCCTGAAAGGACAGGAGCACTCCGTCCTCATACAGGTCCCCGACGAGCTGTAAACCCGAATCCTCCCAGTCCGCCAGTCGCGACCAGTCTCCTCCGTGGGGGAGGGCCGTCAGCATCCCCAGTGGTATTTCAGGTGCATATGGGGTCCGCAGGTGACCTCTGTTATGAGCCCGATTCCAACAGAGTCGGATAGTCCGCTCCTCCATCGACAGGTCCCGAAGGACTAAACGCTGTCGCAGCGCGATAAAGGAGAGGACGTGCCTGGCTATACCTGTCCCTCTACCGTCTTCCGGGCCTCTGAACTCCCTGGCTATCTCCTGGGTGTATGTCTGGAGCTGCGCCGCCAGGTAGTACTTCTCAAAGTCCGGCACAGCGAGCCCCCCTTCGTCCTTCGGCCTCATCAGGGTATTGAGGGCCACCCGCCGCCGGCCCGTGCCCCAAAGGAACCTGACCACCATAGAACGCAAGCGGCGAAACGTAGCCGGTGGGACCCAGATCGGCAAAGTCCGAAAGTAATACAATAGTCGGGGGAGCGCCACCATTTTGAGCAGGGCGATGCGTCCTGCCACGGAGAGCGGCAGCGTGGCCCAAAAATCCATGCTGCCTCGGAGTGCTCGTATGCAACGGGCAATGTTTCCGTCTAGGAGGTCGGGCTGGTCGTGGTACACGAATACCCCAAGGTATTTAAAGCAGTCGGGTTCCCATCTGATCTCCCTATTAGCGCCGGAGTGGGGACACCCCTACGCATCGGGAAGAGGCAGGTCTTAGACCAGTTCACTCGTAGGCCTGAGACTTCTCCGAACTCCGTTAGCGCTAATTCCGCTCCCCGTAATGCGTCGACCGGATCCTCCAGGAAGAGCAACAGGTCGTCCGCATAGAGCGAGACGTAATGCGGGCCCGCCGCTGTCCATAAGCCCGTATAGTGGGCTCCCGAGCGAAGATGCATCGCTAGTGGCTCCACCGCTAGTGCAAAAAGAAGCGGGGATAAGGAACACCCTTGCCGCGTGCCACGCTCCACCGGATATCGCGATGAAATCAAAGGGCCCGATCTAACCCTGGCTGAAGCGGAAGCGTAAAGAACTGCTGTCCATTTGATAAATCCCTCCCCGAGGCCGAATTTCCGCAATACCGCGCTTAAGTAGTCCCACTCCAGGCTATCAAACGCCTTCTCCAGGTCCACCGACAAAACTACCGGGGACGGGGCATCCACGAATGGTTCCCCAAGCAAGCGAAACAACCTTCGGATGTTCATGGTCGTATTTCGCCGTGGGATGAAACCGGCTTGGTCCTCGTGTACTAGGGAGCCCATATGTCCTAACAGCCTCGAGGCCAAGATGCTGCTCAATATTTTGTAGTCCACCGTCAGCATTGAGAGGGGACGGTAGGACCCCGGGTCAGACGAGTCTCGGCCTGGCTTGAGGAGAGGAACCACCAACGCCTCACACATCGAGCCGGGGAGGCGACCCAGCCTCTTCGCCTCCCTGTAGACCACCAGTAAACGAGGGGCCAGAAGGTCAGCATAAGCTGCATAGAACTCCACCGGCAGGCCATCTAGGCCCGGGGTCTTGTTCCTCGCCATCCGTTTGATGGCCCCGCGGATCTCCCCCAAGCCTATGTCAGATCCCAGGGTGTCTGCCACTTCCTGTTCCACTGTGCGGAGTTCCAGCGGGCGAAGATAGTTATCGAGCCGGTCTGGGTCACGCGCGGAGCGACTACGGTATAAACATTCATAATAATGCCGGAAGCAAGTAAGAATCTCCGGTTGGGTGCACACCTCGGTCCCATCCGCCCTACGCATCCTAGTCGTCGTTTGGGACTGGCGCGTAGGGTTGGCCAACCACGCCAGTAACGCGCTCGACCTGTCGCCCTCCGCTATAGATCGGACCGTGTAGGCCTTATAATCGAAACAGCGGAGCCGTTCGACCTCCACCGCCACCGTCTCCCTCGCCTCTACCGTTTGTGTTTGCAATTCCGGGCGTCCGGGTCGGCTAATTTCGAGCGCGCGGAGCGTTCGGTCCGCTGCGTCCAAATCAGCCAGGATAACACGCCGCATGCCCACCCTCTTAGAGATACAGTACCCCCTCACCACCACCTTGAAAGCGTCCCATTCGAACGCCCTAGTACTCGCGGAACCGCCGTTGGATGCAAAATAATCCGTGATTCTCTCCCCTAAGTCTGCCTTGAAGACACTGTCCTCGAGGATCTCGGGGCGCATCTTCCAGGTAGGTACCGCTGGCGTCCCAGGGAACCAGCGAATGTCCAGCAGGAGGGGGTTATGGTCCGAAATGGTCCGCGATAAATACTCCGATCGGACCGCTGCCGAGACTAATTCGGACGAACCAAGAAAGCCATCCAGTCTGACATGCAGCTCATGAAGGCTCGAAAAGTACGAATAATCTCTAGACGCGGGGTGATGCGCCCTCCATATGTCCGTCAAACCCCAGCGGGTCTGCCAATCTTGACGGCCCTTAGCCGTCCGCCGGACCGGGGAGTCGGGGAGCGGGGGATGCGAGCGGTCTATGTCTACATCTACCACGGAGTTAAAGTCTCCCCCCAGCAGGAGGGGACCGGTGAAAAAGTGGGCCAACGAGCCCGATAACCCGGAAAGGAAGGCAGTCTGGTCCACATTAGGGGCATACACACAGCAAACATTCAAGTCCCTCCCTCCTAGCGTGCCTGATATGGCCACGAAGCGCCCCTCTGGGTCCAACACTGTCCTCGTGACCTGGAAGGGGACTCCTGCCCTGATCCATATTAGCGCCCCCCTGGCATAAGCAGAGTACGCCGTGGAGAAGACCTGCCCTCGCCACCTACGCTGAAGCGCCGCCCCTTCCGCCTTGTTCAGATGCGTTTCCTGCAGCAGCGCCATTTGCACTCCCCTACGCACTAAATAAGCGTGGACCTTGTGACGCCTAGACATAGTGTGAAGCCCCCTCACGTTCCAAGTAATACATTTCAAGTTAGCAACATCAGCCATTGTCCCAAAGTGTTCTTGCACAGTCTCCCCGTCCGGGTCCCCACAAAGAAAAAACATCAATCCTCCCAGCGCTGTCGGCGGCCATTTTCCCCAACCAGAACCAAACCCCCCAAAAACCAACAAAACCCCCTCCCAACCACCCCAGAACAGGACCCAAACTGCACCATCTAGATCCCATCCAAACTTCTACGGAGAACAACCCCAAAAACCCCACTAGTCCTACGGTCGCCACCGTAGGAAGGCCTTATGGGCCAGGTGCGGGCTGAGCGGAGGCAGTGGGCCCTCGTCGCCCAGGCTACCAGGACTATAATAAGCCCCCCCGTGTCAAAGTCTTTCGGGGCAAGAGTAGAAGCCTCCCAACCCTCCCTCTTCCATTGTCAGCAATAAAGAACGGCAGCCGCCTCCCCCCTGCCGGGCCCCCACCCAAAACAAGGCAACCTATCCCATTACCCTTGTCCGTCCAAAAGGTCCTCCACCGATTTCGGTGTGAT
This sequence comes from Lissotriton vulgaris, assembly GCF_964263255.1. Taxonomy (NCBI): domain Eukaryota; kingdom Metazoa; phylum Chordata; class Amphibia; order Caudata; family Salamandridae; genus Lissotriton; species Lissotriton vulgaris. The sequence continues at coordinate 51,314 of NW_028241124.1, read as the reverse complement.
CACCGGTGTGTGGGTACTGTCTGCCACTGAGTCTTCCGAGTCCGATGGTGCCCCCCGAGCACCCGGGTTTTCCTCCTCCTCTTCGACGTCTTCGCCCCTTGCTCCCGACAGTTCCGACAGAACTTCCAACACTCCCCTCCGCTCAGATGATGTCTCCGCTGTCGAGGGTCCTCCCGTGCGGCCGCGGCGGTTCCTGACCCTTTTAGATCGCCTCCTTTGTTCCGGCTCCTCCGCCTGATGGGTCGAGGCGTTGTAACCATCCTTCCCTGTTCGGTACAGTTCGAGCCAGTCACAGGCCCCCTCCGGGGTGTCGAAGAACTGGGTTTTGTCGTCGATAATGACTCGGAGCCTCGCGGGAAATAGGAGTGAATATTGGATGCCCTCACTCCTGAGTTCACGCTTAACCGCCAGGAAGGAGAACCGCTTGCGCTGCGTCTCGTAGGTATAGTCAGGGAAGATATTCACCTGGCTGTTTGCAACCTGGAACGGGCCATTGTGTCTGGCGGCATTTAGGATCAGGTCTCTGTCCCGGAAATGTAGCAACCGCGCCACCACCGGCCTCGGGGCTCGTCCCTGCTGTGGGGGCCGCGCTGGAACTCTGTGGGCCCGTTCTAGAGTGTAAAAGGAGGACAGGCCCTCCGGGACCACCGTGTCTCGGAGCCAGGTCTCCAGGTAGCGCACCATATCGCCTTCCTCAACCTTTTCCGGCAGGCCCACTACCCGAATGTTATTCCTCCTGTTTCGGCCTTCCGCATCCTCCGCCCTCCGTTCGAGGGTCTCGATTCGGGACATGGCATCCTTTATCGTCGCAGCCAGGGTTCTCTGCGCCGGTTCAATAGTCTTCACCGTACTCTCCACCTCCTTGACCCGGTCCGAGAGTTTACCGTGGTCTGCCCTAAGGAGGCCCAGGCCAGTCGCCACCTGGGCAATGTCCTGTTGTAGGGCCGACCGAGTCGCCTCTATGGCTTCCAGTACACGGTCGAATTGTTGCTGGAGTGGTGCGCCACCAGGTCTTTTAGGATCTCCATGTTCTTCCTTGTCCTGGGCCTCAGAGTCCGAGGTGGCCTGGCTGGATCCCTTGGCTCCTTTAGGTTTCCCCATGCTGCCAGGGGCTCTCCGCAAAGGTCCCGGAGTAGTCGCCTCCGTGTGCAAGTGCCCAGCACGACTTTCCCGGGGCTTCGCCCTCCAGTCCGGAATGGGCGATCTCCTTCTCCAGAGCCTGTGGAGACTCCGCCGTTTCGGCTCACGCCACCGCCACGGCGTCCGAGGGCACCGATAAGGGGGCGGAGACACCCGTCTCCAAGTCGGGCAGGCCCGTTCACCCACTATAGCTCCGGGGGGAGGGCCACCAACTCCCCCGGTTGTCCTGTGGCGCCCGAGTGTCGCGCCATCCATGTAGTTGGGGTGGCCAGGAACTCGCAGCTAGTTGCGGAGTCGCGGTGCCGACCACTGCCTAGAACTGAGTGCACCCGTGCCCGGTGCCCTCTAACGCGTGGGCACCCGCCCGGTCGTCTAAACGAGTATGGTCCCGCCGTAGAGGGTCCGAACCAGCCAATGTCCAATGTCTAAAACAACTGAGGCTGGTGAAGCCGGGTGCCGGGCGACACCCGCGAGACCTCCTCAACTCCGTAGGTTCGATCAAGGGGACAAAGGGGTCCGGGCGCCATATTGGGTCGCACTCCGCCACTCCGCAAACTTCGGCATTTCTTCAAAGCCACCTCCGTCCAAACTCCACCAGGGCCCTCGGGAGGGTGTCGTCGCCTCGCTCAACCGAATGCGGGGTCTGGGGTGCCCCTCAGCCTCCGATGTTCAGGATAATTCCGGGCTCAGTCCCGGAGCCGAGCTCTCAGGCGACCATCGCCATCGGCGCCCAAGCCACGCCCCGGGATCGTGCCGCATGTTGAATAACCACTTTTTAAACCCTCACAGTGACCAAAATTGCCATTTTTACAGAGTTTTGCTTACTCAAAAGCTTCCATTTTGACCCGTTCCAGGCACAGAAATGACTTTAAACACACTTATTCTAGTTGACAAAGTCATAATTCACATCCAACAGTCATTTAGAGTCAAAAGATTAAATGTTGAAATTTCATCCATATTGACCATTTTGGGATCGTTCGACAGGTCCAGAGTCATCGTTTTTCATCCGAAAATAGATTTTTCGGACTGTACCAAAAATGATTCAAAATGTCAATTGGATCGTGCCTCATGTTGAATAACCACTTTTTAAACCCTCACAGTGACCAAAATTGCCATTTTTACAGAGTTTTGCTATCTCAAAAGCTTCCATTTTGACCCGTTTCAGGCACAGAAATGACTTTAAACACACTTATTCTAGTTGACAAAGTCATAATTCACATCCAACAGTCATTTAGAGTCAAAAGATTAAATGTTGAAATTTCATCCATATTGACCATTTTGGGATCGTTCGACAGGTCCGGAGTCATCGTTTTTCATCCGAAAATTGATTTTTCGGACTGTACCAAAAATGATTCAAAATGTCAATTGGATCGTGCCTCATGTTGAATAACCACTTTTTAAACCCTCACAGTGACCAAAATTGCCATTTTTACAGAGTTTTGCTTACTCAAAAGCTTCAATTTTGACCCGTTTCAGGCACAGAAATGACTTTAAACACACTTATTCTAGTTGACAAAGTCATAATTCACATCCAACAGTCATTTAGAGTCAAAAGATTAAATGTTGAAATTTCATCATTATAGACCATTTTGGGATCGTTCGACAGGTCCGGAGTCATCGTTTTTCATCCAAAAATTGATTTTTCGGACTGTACCAAAAATGATTCAAAATGTCAATTGGATCGTGCCTCATGTTGAATAACCACTTTTTAAACCCTCACAGTGACCAAAATTGCCATTTTTACAGAGTTTTGCTTACTCAAAAGCTTCAATTTTGACCCGTTTCAGGCACAGAAATGACTTTAAACACACTTATTTTAGTTGACAAAGTCATAATTCACATCCAACAGTCATTTAGAGTCAAAAGATTAAATGTTGAAATTTCATCATTATAGACCATTTTGGGATCGTTCGACAGGTCCGGAGTCATCGTTTTTCATCCAAAAATTGATTTTTCGGACTGTACCAAAAATGATTCAAAATGTCAATTGGATCGTGCCTCATGTTGAATACCCACTTTTTAAATCCTCACAGTGACCAAAATTGCCATTTTTACAGAGTTTTGCTTACTCAAAAGCTTCAATTTTGACCCGTTTCAGGCACAGAAATGACTTTAAACACACTTATTTTAGTTGACAAAGTCATAATTCACATCCAACAGTCATTTAGAGTCAAAAGATTAAATGTTGAAATTTCATCCATATTGACCATTTTGGGATCGTTCGACAGGTCCGGAGTCATCGTTTTTCATCCGAAAATTGATTTTTTGTACTGTACCAAAAATGACTCAAAATGTCAATTGGATCATGCCTCATGTTGAATAACCACTTTTTAAACCCTCACAGTGACCAAAATTGCCATTTTTACAGAGTTTTGCTATCTCAAAAGCTTCAATTTTGACCCGTTTCAGGCACAGAAATGACTTTAAACACACTTATTTTAGTTGACAAAGTCATAATTCACATCCAACAGTCATTTAGAGTCAAAAGATTAAATGTTGAAATTTCATCCATATTGACCATTTTGGGATCGTTCGACAGGTCCGGAGTCATCGTTTTTCATCCGAAAATTGATTTTTTTGGACTGTACCAAAAATGATTCAAAATGTCAATTGGATCGTGCCTCATGTTGAATAACCACTTTTTAAACCCTCACAGTGACCAAAATTGCCATTTTTACAGAGTTTTGCTATCTCAAAAGCTTCCATTTTGACCCGTTCCAGGCACAGAAATGACTTTAAACACACTTATTCTAGTTGACAAAGTCATAATTCACATCCAACAGTCATTTAGAGTCAAAAGATTAAATGTTGAAATTTCATCCATATTGACCATTTTGGGATCGTTCGACAGGTCCGGAGTCATCGTTTTTCATCCGAAAATTGATTTTTTGGACTGTACCATAAATGATTCAAAATGTCAATTGGATCGTGCCTCATGTTGAATAACCACTTTTTAAACCCTCACAGTGACCAAAATTGCCATTTTTAGAGTTTCGCTATCTCAAAAGCTTCCATTTTGACCCGTTCCAGGCACAGAAATGACTTTAAACACACTTATTCTAGTTGACAAAGTCATAATTCACATCCAACAGTCATTTAGAGTCAAAAGATTAAATGTTGAAATTTCATCATTATAGACCATTTTGGGATCGTTCGACAGGTCCGGAGTCATCGTTTTTCATCCAAAAATTGATTTTTCGGACTGTACCAAAAATGATTCAAAATGTCAATTGGATCGTGCCTCATGTTGAATACCCACTTTTTAAATCCTCACAGTGACCAAAATTGCCATTTTTACAGAGTTTTGCTTACTCAAAAGCTTCAATTTTGACCCGTTTCAGGCACAGAAATGACTTTAAACACACTTATTTTAGTTGACAAAGTCATAATTCACATCCAACAGTCATTTAGAGTCAAAAGATTAAATGTTGAAATTTCATCCATATTGACCATTTTGGGATCGTTCGACAGGTCCGGAGTCATCGTTTTTCATCCGAAAATTGATTTTTTGTACTGTACCAAAAATGACTCAAAATGTCAATTGGATCATGCCTCATGTTGAATAACCACTTTTTAAACCCTCACAGTGACCAAAATTGCCATTTTTACAGAGTTTTGCTATCTCAAAAGCTTCAATTTTGACCCGTTTCAGGCACAGAAATGACTTTAAACACACTTATTTTAGTTGACAAAGTCATAATTCACATCCAACAGTCATTTAGAGTCAAAAGATTAAATGTTGAAATTTCATCCATATTGACCATTTTGGGATCGTTCGACAGGTCCGGAGTCATCGTTTTTCATCCGAAAATTGATTTTTTTGGACTGTACCAAAAATGATTCAAAATGTCAATTGGATCGTGCCTCATGTTGAATAACCACTTTTTAAACCCTCACAGTGACCAAAATTGCCATTTTTACAGAGTTTTGCTATCTCAAAAGCTTCCATTTTGACCCGTTCCAGGCACAGAAATGACTTTAAACACACTTATTCTAGTTGACAAAGTCATAATTCACATCCAACAGTCATTTAGAGTCAAAAGATTAAATGTTGAAATTTCATCCATATTGACCATTTTGGGATCGTTCGACAGGTCCGGAGTCATCGTTTTTCATCCGAAAATTGATTTTTTGGACTGTACCATAAATGATTCAAAATGTCAATTGGATCGTGCCTCATGTTGAATAACCACTTTTTAAACCCTCACAGTGACCAAAATTGCCATTTTTAGAGTTTCGCTATCTCAAAAGCTTCCATTTTGACCCGTTCCAGGCACAGAAATGACTTTAAACACACTTATTCTAGTTGACAAAGTCATAATTCACATCCAACAGTCATTTAGAGTCAAAAGATTAAATGTTGAAATTTCATCCATATTGACCATTTTGGGATCGTTCGACAGGTCCGGAGTCATCGTTTTTCATCCGAAAATTGATTTTTCGGACTGTACCAAAAATGATTCAAAATGTCAATTGGATCGTGCCTCATGTTGAATAACCACTTTTTAAACCCTCACAGTGACCAAAATTGCCATTTTTACAGAGTTTTGCTATCTCAAAAGCTTCCATTTTGACCCGTTTCAGGCACAGAAATGACTTTAAACACACTTATTCTAGTTGACAAAGTCATAATTCACATCCAACAGTCATTTAGAGTCAAAAGATTAAATGTTAAAATGTCATCATTATAGACCATTTTGGGATCGTTCGACAGGTCCGGAGTCATCGTTTTTCATATGAAAATTGATTTTTTGTACTGTACCAAAAATGATTCAAAATGTCAATTGGATCATGCCTCATGTTGAATAACCACTTTTTAAACCCTCACAGTGACCAAAATTGCCATTTTTACAGAGTTTTGCTATCTCAAAAGCTTCCATTTTGACCCGTTTCAGGCACAGAAATGACTTTAAACACACTTATTCTAGTTGACAAAGTCATAATTCACATCCAACAGTCATTTAGAGTCAAAAGATTAAATGTTGAAATTTCATCCATATTGACCATTTTGGGATCGTTCGACAGGTCCGGAGTCATCGTTTTTCATCCGAAAATTGATTTTTCGGACTGTACCAAAAATGATTCAAAATGTCAATTGGATCGTGCCTCATGTTGAATAACCACTTTTTAAACTCTCACAGTGACCAAAATTGCCATTTTTACAGAGTTTTGCTTACTCAAAAGCTTCAATTTTGACCCGTTTCAGGCACAGAAATGACTTTAAACACACTTATTTTAGTTGACAAAGTCATAATTCACATCCAACAGTCATTTAGAGTCAAAAGATTAAATGTTGAAATTTCATCATCATAGACCATTTTGGGATCGTTCGACAGGTCCGGAGTCATCGTTTTTCATCCAAAAATTGATTTTTCGGACTGTACCAAAAATGATTCAAAATGTCAATTGGATCGTGCCTCGTGTTCAATAATCACTTTTTAAACCCTCACAGTGACCAAAATTGCCATTTTTACAGAGTTTTGCTTACTCAAAAGCTTCCATTTTGACCCGTTCCAGGCACAGAAATGACTTTAAACACACTTATTCTAGTTGACAAAGTCATAATTCACATCCAACAGTCATTTAGAGTCAAAAGATTAAATGTTGAAATTTCATCCATATTGACCATTTTGGGATCGTTCGACAGGTCCAGAGTCATCGTTTTTCATCCGAAAATTGATTTTTCGGACTGTACCAAAAATGATTCAAAATGTCAATTGGATGGTGCCTCATGTTGAATAACCACTTTTTAAACCCTCACAGTGACCAAAATTGCCATTTTTACAGAGTTTTGCTATCTCAAAAGCTTCCATTTTGACCCGTTTCAGGCACAGAAATGACTTTAAACACACTTATTCTAGTTGACAAAGTCATAATTCACATCCAACAGTCATTTAGAGTCAAAAGATTAAATGTTGAAATTTCATCCATATTGACCATTTTGGGATCGTTCGACAGGTCCGGAGTCATCGTTTTTCATCCGAAAATTGATTTTTCGGACTGTACCAAAAATGATTCAAAATGTCAATTGGATCGTGCCTCATGTTGAATAACCACTTTTTAAACCCTCACAGTGACCAAAATTGCCATTTTTACAGAGTTTTGCTTACTCAAAAGCTTCAATTTTGACCCGTTTCAGGCACAGAAATGACTTTAAACACACTTATTCTAGTTGACAAAGTCATAATTCACATCCAACAGTCATTTAGAGTCAAAAGATTAAATGTTGAAATTTCATCATTATAGACCATTTTGGGATCGTTCGACAGGTCCGGAGTCATCGTTTTTCATCCAAAAATTGATTTTTCGGACTGTACCAAAAATGATTCAAAATGTCAATTGGATCGTGCCTCATGTTGAATAACCACTTTTTAAACCCTCACAGTGACCAAAATTGCCATTTTTACAGAGTTTTGCTTACTCAAAAACTTCAATTTTGACCCGTTTCAGGCACAGAAATGACTTTAAACACACTTATTTTAGTTGACAAAGTCATAATTCACATCCAACAGTCATTTAGAGTCAAAAGATTAAATGTTGAAATTTCATCATTATAGACCATTTTGGGATCGTTCGACAGGTCCGGAGTCATCGTTTTTCATCCAAAAATTGATTTTTCGGACTGTACCAAAAATGATTCAAAATGTCAATTGGATCGTGCCTCATGTTGAATAACCACTTTTTAAACCCTCACAGTGACCAAAATTGCCATTTTTACAGAGTTTTGCTTACTCAAAAGCTTCCATTTTGACCCGTTCCAGGCACAGAAATGACTTTAAACACACTTATTCTAGTTGACAAAGTCATAATTCACATCCAACAGTCATTTAGAGTCAAAAGATTAAATGTTGAAATTTCATCCATATTGACCATTTTGGGATCGTTCGACAGGTCCAGAGTCATCGTTTTTCATCCGAAAATAGATTTTTCGGACTGTACCAAAAATGATTCAAAATGTCAATTGGATCGTGCCTCATGTTGATTAACCACTTTTTAAACCCTCACAGTGACCAAAATTGCCATTTTTACAGAGTTTTGCTATCTCAAAAGCTTCCATTTTGACCCGTTTCAGGCACAGAAATGACTTTAAACACACTTATTCTAGTTGACAAAGTCATAATTCACATCCAACAGTCATTTAGAGTCAAAAGATTAAATGTTGAAATTTCATCCATATTGACCATTTTGGGATCGTTCGACAGGTCCGGAGTCATCGTTTTTCATCCGAAACTTGATTTTTCGGACTGTACCAAAAATGATTCAAAATGTCAATTGGATCGTGCCTCATGTTGAATAACCACTTTTTAAACCCTCACAGTGACCAAAATTGCCATTTTTACAGAGTTTTGCTTACTCAAAAGCTTCAATTTTGACCCGTTTCAGGCACAGAAATGACTTTAAACACACTTATTCTAGTTGACAAAGTCATAATTCACATCCAACAGTCATTTAGAGTCAAAAGATTAAATGTTGAAATTTCATCATTATAGACCATTTTGGGATCGTTCGACAGGTCCGGAGTCATCGTTTTTCATCCAAAAATTGATTTTTCGGACTGTACCAAAAATGATTCAAAATGTCAATTGGATCGTGCCTCATGTTGAATAACCACTTTTTAAACCCTCACAGTGACCAAAATTGCCATTTTTACAGAGTTTTGCTTACTCAAAAGCTTCAATTTTGACCCGTTTCAGGCACAGAAATGACTTTAAACACACTTATTCTAGTTGACAAAGTCATAATTCACATCCAACAGTCATTTAGAGTCAAAAGATTAAATGTTGAAATTTCATCATTATAGACCATTTTGGGATCGTTCGACAGGTCCGGAGTCATCGTTTTTCATCCAAAAATTGATTTTTCGGACTGTACCAAAAATGATTCAAAATGTCAATTGGATCGTGCCTCATGTTGAATAACCACTTTTTAAACCCTCACAGTGACCAAAATTGCCATTTTTACAGAGTTTTGCTTACTCAAAAACTTCAATTTTGACCCGTTTCAGGCACAGAAATGACTTTAAACACACTTATTTTAGTTGACAAAGTCATAATTCACATCCAACAGTCATTTAGAGTCAAAAGATTAAATGTTGAAATTTCATCATTATAGACCATTTTGGGATCGTTCGACAGGTCCAGAGTCATCGTTTTTCATCCAAAAATTGATTTTTCGGACTGTACCAAAAATGATTCAAAATGTCAATTGGATCGTGCCTCATGTTGAATAACCACTTTTTAAACCCTCACAGTGACCAAAATTGCCATTTTTACAGAGTTTTGCTTACTCAAAAGCTTCCATTTTGACCCGTTCCAGGCACAGAAATGACTTTAAACACACTTATTCTAGTTGACAAAGTCATAATTCACATCCAACAGTCATTTAGAGTCAAAAGATTAAATGTTGAAATTTCATCCATATTGACCATTTTGGGATCGTTCGACAGGTCCGGAGTCATCGTTTTTCATCCAAAAATTGATTTTTCGGACTGTACCAAAAATGATTCAAAATGTCAATTGGATCGTGCCTCATGTTGAATAACCACTTTTTAAACCCTCACAGTGACCAAAATTGCCATTTTTACAGAGTTTTGCTTACTCAAAAGCTTCAATTTTGACCCGTTTCAGGCACAGAAATGACTTTAAACACACTTATTCTAGTTGACAAAGTCATAATTCACATCCAACAGTCATTTAGAGTCAAAAGATTAAATGTTGAAATTTCATCCATATTGACCATTTTGGGATCGTTCGACAGGTCCGGAGTCATCGTTTTTCATCCGAAACTTGATTTTTCGGACTGTACCAAAAATGATTCAAAATGTCAATTGGATCGTGCCTCATGTTGAATAACCACTTTTTAAACCCTCACAGTGACCAAAATTGCCATTTTTACAGAGTTTTGCTTACTCAAAAGCTTTAATTTTGACCCGTTTCAGGCACAGAAATGACTTTAAACACACTTATTCTAGTTGACAAAGTCATAATTCACATCCAACAGTCATTTAGAGTCAAAAGATTAAATGTTGAAATTTCATCATTATAGACCATTTTGGGATCGTTCGACAGGTCCGGAGTCATCGTTTTTCATCCAAAAATTGATTTTTCGGACTGTACCAAAAATGATTCAAAATGTCAATTGGATCGTGCCTCATGTTGAATAACCACTTTTTAAACCCTCACAGTGACCAAAATTGCCATTTTTACAGAGTTTTGCTTACTCAAAAGCTTCAATTTTGACCCGTTTCAGGCACAGAAATTACTTTAAACACACCTATTTTAGTTGACAAAGTCATAATTCACATCCAACAGTCATTTAGAGTCAAAAGATTAAATGTTGAAATTTCATCATTATAGACCATTTTGGGATCGTTCGACAGGTCCGGAGTCATCGTTTTTCATCCAAAAATTGATTTTTCGGACTGTACCAAAAATGATTCAAAATGTCAATTGGATTGTGCCTCATGTTGAATAACCACTTTTTAAACCGTCACAGTGACCAAAATTGCCATTTTTACAGAGTTTTGCTTACTCAAAGGCTTCCATTTTGACCCGTTCCAGGCACAGAAATGACTTTAAACACACTTATTCTAGTTGACAAAGTCATAATTCACATCCAACAGTCATTCCAACAGTCATTTAGAGTCAAAAGATTAAATGTTGAAATTTCATCCATATTGACCATTTTGGGATCGTTCGACAGGTCCGGAGTCATCGTTTTTCATCCGAAAATTGATTTTTTGGACTGTACCAAAAATGATTCAAAATGTCAATTGGATCGTGCCTCATGTTGAATAACCACTTTTTAAACCCTCACAGTGACCAAAATTGCCATTTTTACAGAGTTTTGCTATCTCAAAAGCTTCCATTTTGACCCGTTCCAGGCACAGAAATGACTTTAAACACACTTATTCTAGTTGACAAAGTAATAATTCACATCCAACAGTCATTTAGAGTCAAAAGATTAAATGTTGAAATTTCATCCATATTGACCATTTTGGGATCGTTCGACAGGTCCGGAGTCATCGTTTTTCATCCGAAAATTGATTTTTCGGACTGTACCAAAAATGATTCAAAATGTCAATTGGATCGTGCCTAATGCTGAATAACCACTTTTTAAACCCTCACAGTGACCAAAATTGCCATTTTTACAGAGTTTTGCTTACTCAAAAGCTTCCATTTTGACCCGTTCCAGGCACAGAAATGACTTTAAACACACTTATTCTAGTTGACAAAGTCATAATTCACATCCAACAGTCATTTAGAGTCAAAAGATTAAATGTTGAAATTTCATCCATATTGACCATTTTGGGATCGTTCGACAGGTCCGGAGTCATCGTTTTTCATCCAAAAATTGATTTTTCGGACTGTACCAAAAATGATTCAAAATGTCAATTGGATCGTGCCTCATGTTGAATAACCACTTTTTAAACCCTCACAGTGACCAAAATTGCCATTTTTACAGAGTTTTGCTTACTCAAAAGCTTCAATTTTGACCCGTTTCAGGCACAGAAATGACTTTAAACACACTTATTCTAGTTGACAAAGTCATAATTCACATCCAACAGTCATTTAGAGTCAAAAGATTAAATGTTGAAATTTCATCCATATTGACCATTTTGGGATCGTTCGACAGGTCCGGAGTCATCGTTTTTCATCCGAAACTTGATTTTTCGGACTGTACCAAAAATGATTCAAAATGTCAATTGGATCGTGCCTCATGTTGAATAACCACTTTTTAAACCCTCACAGTGACCAAAATTGCCATTTTTACAGAGTTTTGCTTACTCAAAAGCTTCAATTTTGACCCGTTTCAGGCACAGAAATGACTTTAAACACACTTATTCTAGTTGACAAAGTCATAATTCACATCCAACAGTCATTTAGAGTCAAAAGATTAAATGTTGAAATTTCATCATTATAGACCATTTTGGGATCGTTCGACAGGTCCGGAGTCATCGTTTTTCATCCAAAAATTGATTTTTCGGACTGTACCAAAAATGATTCAAAATGTCAATTGGATCGTGCCTCATGTTGAATAACCACTTTTTAAACCCTCACAGTGACCAAAATTGCCATTTTTACAGAGTTTTGCTTACTCAAAAGCTTCAATTTTGACCCGTTTCAGGCACAGAAATTACTTTAAACACACCTATTTTAGTTGACAAAGTCATAATTCACATCCAACAGTCATTTAGAGTCAAAAGATTAAATGTTGAAATTTCATCATTATAGACCATTTTGGGATCGTTCGACAGGTCCGGAGTCATCGTTTTTCATCCAAAAATTGATTTTTCGGACTGTACCAAAAATGATTCAAAATGTCAATTGGATCGTGCCTCATGTTGAATAACCACTTTTTAAACCGTCACAGTGACCAAAATTGCCATTTTTACAGAGTTTTGCTTACTCAAAGGCTTCCATTTTGACCCGTTCCAGGCACAGAAATGACTTTAAACACACTTATTCTAGTTGACAAAGTCATAATTCACATCCAACAGTCATTCCAACAGTCATTTAGAGTCAAAAGATTAAATGTTGAAATTTCATCCATATTGACCATTTTGGGATCGTTCGACAGGTCCGGAGTCATCGTTTTTCATCCGAAAATTGATTTTTTGGACTGTACCAAAAATGATTCAAAATGTCAATTGGATCGTGCCTCATGTTGAATAACCACTTTTTAAACCCTCACAGTGACCAAAATTGCCATTTTTACAGAGTTTTGCTATCTCAAAAGCTTCCATTTTGACCCGTTCCAGGCACAGAAATGACTTTAAACACACTTATTCTAGTTGACAAAGTAATAATTCACATCCAACAGTCATTTAGAGTCAAAAGATTAAATGTTGAAATTTCATCCATATTGACCATTTTGGGATCGTTCGACAGGTCCGGAGTCATCGTTTTTCATCCGAAAATTGATTTTTCGGACTGTACCAAAAATGATTCAAAATGTCAATTGGATCGTGCCTCATGTTGAATAACCACTTTTTAAACCCTCACAGTGACCAAAATTGCCATTTTTACAGAGTTTTGCTTACTCAAAAGCTTCAATTTTGACCCGTTTCAGGCACAGAAATGACTTTAAACACACTTATTCTAGTTGACAAAGTCATAATTCACATCCAACAGTCATTTAGAGTCAAAAGATTAAATGTTGAAATTTCATCATTATAGACCATTTTGGGATCGTTCGACAGGTCCGGAGTCATCGTTTTTCATCCAAAAATTGATTTTTCGGACTGTACCAAAAATGATTCAAAATGTCAATTGGATCGTGCCTCATGTTGAATAACCACTTTTTAAACCCTCACAGTGACCAAAATTGCCATTTTTACAGAGTTTTGCTTACTCAAAAGCTTCAATTTTGACCCGTTTCAGGCACAGAAATTACTTTAAACACACCTATTTTAGTTGACAAAGTCATAATTCACATCCAACAGTCATTTAGAGTCAAAAGATTAAATGTTGAAATTTCATCATTATAGACCATTTTGGGATCGTTCGACAGGTCCGGAGTCATCGTTTTTCATCCAAAAATTGATTTTTCGGACTGTACCAAAAATGATTCAAAATGTCAATTGGAACGTGCCTCATGTTGAATAACCACTTTTTAAACCGTCACAGTGACCAAAATTGCCATTTTTACAGAGTTTTGCTTACTCAAAGGCTTCCATTTTGACCCGTTCCAGGCACAGAAATGACTTTAAACACACTTATTCTAGTTGACAAAGTCATAATTCACATCCAACAGTCATTCCAACAGTCATTTAGAGTCAAAAGATTAAATGTTGAAATTTCATCCATATTGACCATTTTGGGATCGTTCGACAGGTCCGGAGTCATCGTTTTTCATCCGAAAATTGATTTTTTGGACTGTACCAAAAATGATTCAAAATGTCAATTGGATCGTGCCTCATGTTGAATAACCACTTTTTAAACCCTCACAGTGACCAAAATTGCCATTTTTACAGAGTTTTGCTATCTCAAAAGCTTCCATTTTGACCCGTTCCAGGCACAGAAATGACTTTAAACACACTTATTCTAGTTGACAAAGTAATAATTCACATCCAACAGTCATTTAGAGTCAAAAGATTAAATGTTGAAATTTCATCCATATTGACCATTTTGGGATCGTTCGACAGGTCCGGAGTCATCGTTTTTCATCCGAAAATTGATTTTTCGGACTGTACCAAAAATGATTCAAAATGTCAATTGGATCGTGCCTAATGCTGAATAACCACTTTTTAAACCCTCACAGTGACCAAAATTGCCATTTTTACAGAGTTTTGCTTACTCAAAAGCTTCCATTTTGACCCGTTCCAGGCACAGAAATGACTTTAAACACACTTATTCTAGTTGACAAAGTCATAATTCACATCCAACAGTCATTTAGAGTCAAAAGATTAAATGTTGAAATTTCATCCATATTGACCATTTTGGGATCGTTCGACAGGTCCGGAGTCATCGTTTTTCATCCAAAAATTGATTTTTCGGACTGTACCAAAAATGATTCAAAATGTCAATTGGATCGTGCCTCATGTTGAATAACCACTTTTTAAACCCTCACAGTGACCAAAATTGCCATTTTTACAGAGTTTTGCTTACTCAAAAGCTTCAATTTTGACCCGTTTCAGGCACAGAAATGACTTTAAACACACTTATTCTAGTTGACAAAGTCATAATTCACATCCAACAGTCATTTAGAGTCAAAAGATTAAATGTTGAAATTTCATCCATATTGACCATTTTGGGATCGTTCGACAGGTCCGGAGTCATCGTTTTTCATCCGAAACTTGATTTTTCGGACTGTACCAAAAATGATTCAAAATGTCAATTGGATCGTGCCTCATGTTGAATAACCACTTTTTAAACCCTCACAGTGACCAAAATTGCCATTTTTACAGAGTTTTGCTTACTCAAAAGCTTCAATTTTGACCCGTTTCAGGCACAGAAATGACTTTAAACACACTTATTCTAGTTGACAAAGTCATAATTCACATCCAACAGTCATTTAGAGTCAAAAGATTAAATGTTGAAATTTCATCATTATAGACCATTTTGGGATCGTTCGACAGGTCCGGAGTCATCGTTTTTCATCCAAAAATTGATTTTTCGGACTGTACCAAAAATGATTCAAAATGTCAATTGGATCGTGCCTCATGTTGAATAACCACTTTTTAAACCCTCACAGTGACCAAAATTGCCATTTTTACAGAGTTTTGCTTACTCAAAAGCTTCCATTTTGACCCGTTCCAGGCACAGAAATGACTTTAAACACACTTATTCTAGTTGACAAAGTCATAATTCACATCCAACAGTCATTTAGAGTCAAAAGATTAAATGTTGAAATTTCATCCATATTGACCATTTTGGGATCGTTCGACAGGTCCGGAGTCATCGTTTTTCATCCAAAAATTGATTTTTCGGACTGTACCAAAAATGATTCAAAATGTCAATTGGATCGTGCCTCATGTTGAATAACCACTTTTTAAACCCTCACAGTGACCAAAATTGCCATTTTTACAGAGTTTTGCTTACTCAAAAGCTTCAATTTTGACCCGTTTCAGGCACAGAAATGACTTTAAACACACTTATTCTAGTTGACAAAGTCATAATTCACATCCAACAGTCAAAAGATTAAATGTTGAAATTTCATCCATATTGACCATTTTGGGATCGTTCGACAGGTCCGGAGTCATCGTTTTTCATCCGAAACTTGATTTTTCGGACTGTACCAAAAATGATTCAAAATGTCAATTGGATCGTGCCTCATGTTGAATAACCACTTTTTAAACCCTCACAGTGACCAAAATTGCCATTTTTACAGAGTTTTGCTTACTCAAAAGCTTCAATTTTGACCCGTTTCAGGCACAGAAATGACTTTAAACACACTTATTCTAGTTGACAAAGTCATAATTCACATCCAACAGTCATTTAGAGTCAAAAGATTAAATGTTGAAATTTCATCATTATAGACCATTTTGGGATCGTTCGACAGGTCCGGAGTCATCGTTTTTCATCCAAAAATTGATTTTTCGGACTGTACCAAAAATGATTCAAAATGTCAATTGGATCGTGCCTCATGTTGAATAACCACTTTTTAAACCCTCACAGTGACCAAAATTGCCATTTTTACAGAGTTTTGCTTACTCAAAGGCTTCCATTTTGACCCGTTCCAGGCACAGAAATGACTTTAAACACACTTATTCTAGTTGACAAAGTCATAATTCACATCCAACAGTCATTCCAACAGTCATTTAGAGTCAAAAGATTAAATGTTGAAATTTCATCCATATTGACCATTTTGGGATCGTTCGACAGGTCCGGAGTCATCGTTTTTCATCCGAAAATTGATTTTTTGGACTGTACCAAAAATGATTCAAAATGTCAATTGGATCGTGCCTCATGTTGAATAACCACTTTTTAAACCCTCACAGTGACCAAAATTGCCATTTTTACAGAGTTTTGCTATCTCAAAAGCTTCCATTTTGACCCGTTTCAGGCACAGAAATTACTTTAAACACACCTATTTTAGTTGACAAAGTCATAATTCACATCCAACAGTCATTTAGAGTCAAAAGATTAAATGTTGAAATTTCATCATTATAGACCATTTTGGGATCGTTCGACAGGTCCGGAGTCATCGTTTTTCATCCAAAAATTGATTTTTCGGACTGTACCAAAAATGATTCAAAATGTCAATTGGATCGTGCCTCATGTTGAATAACCACTTTTTAAACCGTCACAGTGACCAAAATTGCCATTTTTACAGAGTTTTGCTTACTCAAAGGCTTCCATTTTGACCCGTTCCAGGCACAGAAATGACTTTAAACACACTTATTCTAGTTGACAAAGTCATAATTCACATCCAACAGTCATTCCAACAGTCATTTAGAGTCAAAAGATTAAATGTTGAAATTTCATCCATATTGACCATTTTGGGATCGTTCGACAGGTCCGGAGTCATCGTTTTTCATCCGAAAATTGATTTTTTGGACTGTACCAAAAATGATTCAAAATGTCAATTGGATCGTGCCTCATGTTGAATAACCACTTTTTAAACCCTCACAGTGACCAAAATTGCCATTTTTACAGAGTTTTGCTATCTCAAAAGCTTCCATTTTGACCCGTTCCAGGCACAGAAATGACTTTAAACACACTTATTCTAGTTGACAAAGTAATAATTCACATCCAACAGTCATTTAGAGTCAAAAGATTAAATGTTGAAATTTCATCCATATTGACCATTTTGGGATCGTTCGACAGGTCCGGAGTCATCGTTTTTCATCCGAAAATTGATTTTTCGGACTGTACCAAAAATGATTCAAAATGTCAATTGGATCGTGCCTAATGCTGAATAACCACTTTTTAAACCCTCACAGTGACCAAAATTGCCATTTTTACAGAGTTTTGCTTACTCAAAAGCTTCCATTTTGACCCGTTCCAGGCACAGAAATGACTTTAAACACACTTATTCTAGTTGACAAAGTCATAATTCACATCCAACAGTCATTTAGAGTCAAAAGATTAAATGTTGAAATTTCATCCATATTGACCATTTTGGGATCGTTCGACAGGTCCGGAGTCATCGTTTTTCATCCAAAAATTGATTTTTCGGACTGTACCAAAAATGATTCAAAATGTCAATTGGATCGTGCCTCATGTTGAATAACCACTTTTTAAACCCTCACAGTGACCAAAATTGCCATTTTTACAGAGTTTTGCTTACTCAAAAGCTTCAATTTTGACCCGTTTCAGGCACAGAAATGACTTTAAACACACTTATTCTAGTTGACAAAGTCATAATTCACATCCAACAGTCATTTAGAGTCAAAAGATTAAATGTTGAAATTTCATCCATATTGACCATTTTGGGATCGTTCGACAGGTCCGGAGTCATCGTTTTTCATCCGAAACTTGATTTTTCGGACTGTACCAAAAATGATTCAAAATGTCAATTGGATCGTGCCTCATGTTGAATAACCACTTTTTAAACCCTCACAGTGACCAAAATTGCCATTTTTACAGAGTTTTGCTTACTCAAAAGCTTCAATTTTGACCCGTTTCAGGCACAGAAATGACTTTAAACACACTTATTCTAGTTGACAAAGTCATAATTCACATCCAACAGTCATTTAGAGTCAAAAGATTAAATGTTGAAATTTCATCATTATAGACCATTTTGGGATCGTTCGACAGGTCCGGAGTCATCGTTTTTCATCCAAAAATTGATTTTTCGGACTGTACCAAAAATGATTCAAAATGTCAATTGGATCGTGCCTCATGTTGAATAACCACTTTTTAAACCCTCACAGTGACCAAAATTGCCATTTTTACAGAGTTTTGCTTACTCAAAAGCTTCAATTTTGACCCGTTTCAGGCACAGAAATTACTTTAAACACACCTATTTTAGTTGACAAAGTCATAATTCACATCCAACAGTCATTTAGAGTCAAAAGATTAAATGTTGAAATTTCATCATTATAGACCATTTTGGGATCGTTCGACAGGTCCGGAGTCATCGTTTTTCATCCAAAAATTGATTTTTCGGACTGTACCAAAAATGATTCAAAATGTCAATTGGATCGTGCCTCATGTTGAATAACCACTTTTTAAACCGTCACAGTGACCAAAATTGCCATTTTTACAGAGTTTTGCTTACTCAAAGGCTTCCATTTTGACCCGTTCCAGGCACAGAAATGACTTTAAACACACTTATTCTAGTTGACAAAGTCATAATTCACATCCAACAGTCATTCCAACAGTCATTTAGAGTCAAAAGATTAAATGTTGAAATTTCATCCATATTGACCATTTTGGGATCGTTCGACAGGTCCGGAGTCATCGTTTTTCATCCGAAAATTGATTTTTTGGACTGTACCAAAAATGATTCAAAATGTCAATTGGATCGTGCCTCATGTTGAATAACCACTTTTTAAACCCTCACAGTGACCAAAATTGCCATTTTTACAGAGTTTTGCTATCTCAAAAGCTTCCATTTTGACCCGTTCCAGGCACAGAAATGACTTTAAACACACTTATTCTAGTTGACAAAGTAATAATTCACATCCAACAGTCATTTAGAGTCAAAAGATTAAATGTTGAAATTTCATCCATATTGACCATTTTGGGATCGTTCGACAGGTCCGGAGTCATCGTTTTTCATCCGAAAATTGATTTTTCGGACTGTACCAAAAATGATTCAAAATGTCAATTGGATCGTGCCTCATGTTGAATAACCACTTTTTAAACCCTCACAGTGACCAAAATTGCCATTTTTACAGAGTTTTGCTTACTCAAAAGCTTCAATTTTGACCCGTTTCAGGCACAGAAATGACTTTAAACACACTTATTCTAGTTGACAAAGTCATAATTCACATCCAACAGTCATTTAGAGTCAAAAGATTAAATGTTGAAATTTCATCATTATAGACCATTTTGGGATCGTTCGACAGGTCCGGAGTCATCGTTTTTCATCCAAAAATTGATTTTTCGGACTGTACCAAAAATGATTCAAAATGTCAATTGGATCGTGCCTCATGTTGAATAACCACTTTTTAAACCCTCACAGTGACCAAAATTGCCATTTTTACAGAGTTTTGCTTACTCAAAAGCTTCAATTTTGACCCGTTTCAGGCACAGAAATTACTTTA
Organism: Lissotriton vulgaris; assembly: GCF_964263255.1. Classification (NCBI taxonomy): domain Eukaryota; kingdom Metazoa; phylum Chordata; class Amphibia; order Caudata; family Salamandridae; genus Lissotriton; species Lissotriton vulgaris. The sequence goes on along the minus strand of NW_028241124.1, from coordinate 31,516 downwards.
AACACACCTATTTTAGTTGACAAAGTCATAATTCACATCCAACAGTCATTTAGAGTCAAAAGATTAAATGTTGAAATTTCATCATTATAGACCATTTTGGGATCGTTCGACAGGTCCGGAGTCATCGTTTTTCATCCAAAAATTGATTTTTCGGACTGTACCAAAAATGATTCAAAATGTCAATTGGAACGTGCCTCATGTTGAATAACCACTTTTTAAACCGTCACAGTGACCAAAATTGCCATTTTTACAGAGTTTTGCTTACTCAAAGGCTTCCATTTTGACCCGTTCCAGGCACAGAAATGACTTTAAACACACTTATTCTAGTTGACAAAGTCATAATTCACATCCAACAGTCATTCCAACAGTCATTTAGAGTCAAAAGATTAAATGTTGAAATTTCATCCATATTGACCATTTTGGGATCGTTCGACAGGTCCGGAGTCATCGTTTTTCATCCGAAAATTGATTTTTTGGACTGTACCAAAAATGATTCAAAATGTCAATTGGATCGTGCCTCATGTTGAATAACCACTTTTTAAACCCTCACAGTGACCAAAATTGCCATTTTTACAGAGTTTTGCTATCTCAAAAGCTTCCATTTTGACCCGTTCCAGGCACAGAAATGACTTTAAACACACTTATTCTAGTTGACAAAGTAATAATTCACATCCAACAGTCATTTAGAGTCAAAAGATTAAATGTTGAAATTTCATCCATATTGACCATTTTGGGATCGTTCGACAGGTCCGGAGTCATCGTTTTTCATCCGAAAATTGATTTTTCGGACTGTACCAAAAATGATTCAAAATGTCAATTGGATCGTGCCTAATGCTGAATAACCACTTTTTAAACCCTCACAGTGACCAAAATTGCCATTTTTACAGAGTTTTGCTTACTCAAAAGCTTCCATTTTGACCCGTTCCAGGCACAGAAATGACTTTAAACACACTTATTCTAGTTGACAAAGTCATAATTCACATCCAACAGTCATTTAGAGTCAAAAGATTAAATGTTGAAATTTCATCCATATTGACCATTTTGGGATCGTTCGACAGGTCCGGAGTCATCGTTTTTCATCCAAAAATTGATTTTTCGGACTGTACCAAAAATGATTCAAAATGTCAATTGGATCGTGCCTCATGTTGAATAACCACTTTTTAAACCCTCACAGTGACCAAAATTGCCATTTTTACAGAGTTTTGCTTACTCAAAAGCTTCAATTTTGACCCGTTTCAGGCACAGAAATGACTTTAAACACACTTATTCTAGTTGACAAAGTCATAATTCACATCCAACAGTCATTTAGAGTCAAAAGATTAAATGTTGAAATTTCATCCATATTGACCATTTTGGGATCGTTCGACAGGTCCGGAGTCATCGTTTTTCATCCGAAACTTGATTTTTCGGACTGTACCAAAAATGATTCAAAATGTCAATTGGATCGTGCCTCATGTTGAATAACCACTTTTTAAACCCTCACAGTGACCAAAATTGCCATTTTTACAGAGTTTTGCTTACTCAAAAGCTTCAATTTTGACCCGTTTCAGGCACAGAAATGACTTTAAACACACTTATTCTAGTTGACAAAGTCATAATTCACATCCAACAGTCATTTAGAGTCAAAAGATTAAATGTTGAAATTTCATCATTATAGACCATTTTGGGATCGTTCGACAGGTCCGGAGTCATCGTTTTTCATCCAAAAATTGATTTTTCGGACTGTACCAAAAATGATTCAAAATGTCAATTGGATCGTGCCTCATGTTGAATAACCACTTTTTAACCCTCACAGTGACCAAAATTGCCATTTTTACAGAGTTTTGCTTACTCAAAAGCTTCAATTTTGACCCGTTTCCAGGCACAGAAATTACTTTAACACACCTATTTTAGTTGACAAAGTCATAATTCACATCCAACAGTCATTTAGAGTCAAAAGATTAAATGTTGAAATTTCATCATTATAGACCATTTTGGGATCGTTCGACAGGTCCGGAGTCATCGTTTTTCATCCAAAAATTGATTTTTCGGACTGTACCAAAAATGATTCAAAATGTCAATTGGATCGTGCCTCATGTTGAATAACCACTTTTTAAACCCGTCACAGTGACCAAAATTGCCATTTTTACAGAGTTTTGCTTACTCAAAGGCTTCCATTTTGACCCGTTCCAGGCACAGAAATGACTTTAAACACACTTATTCTAGTTGACAAAGTCATAATTCACATCCAACAGTCATTCCAACAGTCATTTAGAGTCAAAAGATTAAATGTTGAAATTTCATCCATATTGACCATTTTGGGGATCGTTCGACAGGTCCGGAGTCATCGTTTTTCATCCGAAAATTGATTTTTTGGACTGTACCAAAAATGATTCAAAATGTCAATTGGATCGTGCCTCATGTTGAATAACCACTTTTTAAACCCTCACAGTGACCAAAATTTGCCATTTTTACAGAGTTTTGCTATCTCAAAAGCTTCCATTTTGACGTTCCAGGCACAGAAATGACTTTAAACACACTTATTCTAGTTGACAAAGTAATAATTCACATCCAACAGTCATTTAGAGTCAAAAGATTAAATGTTGAAATTTCATCCATATTGACCATTTTGGGATCGTTCGACAGGTCCGGAGTCATCGTTTTTCATCCGAAACTTGATTTTTCGGACTGTACCAAAAATGATTCAAAATGTCAATTGGATCGTGCCTCATGTTGAATAACCACTTTTTAAACCCTCACAGTGACCAAAATTGCCATTTTTACAGAGTTTTGCTTACTCAAAAGCTTCAATTTTGACCCGTTTCAGGCACAGAAAATGACTTTAAACACACTTATTCTAGTTGACAAAGTCATAATTCACATCCAACAGTCATTTAGAGTCAAAAGATTAAATGTTGAAATTTCATCATTATAGACCATTTTGGGATCGTTCGACAGGTCCGGAGTCATCGTTTTTCATCCAAAAATTGATTTTTCGGACTGTACCAAAAATGATTCAAAATGTCAATTGGATCGTGCCTCATGTTGAATAACCACTTTTTAAACCCTCACAGTGACCAAAATTGCCATTTTTACAGAGTTTTGCTTACTCAAAAGCTTCAATTTTGACCCGTTTCAGGCACAGAAATTACTTTAAACACACCTATTTTAGTTGACAAAGTCATAATTCACATCCAACAGTCATTTAGAGTCAAAAGATTAAATGTTGAAATTTCATCATTATAGACCATTTTGGGATCGTTCGACAGGTCCGGAGTCATCGTTTTTCATCCAAAAATTGATTTTTCGGACTGTACCAAAAATGATTCAAAATGTCAATTGGATCGTGCCTCATGTTGAATAACCACTTTTTAAACCGTCACAGTGACCAAAATTGCCATTTTTACAGAGTTTTGCTTACTCAAAGGCTTCCATTTTGACCCGTTCCAGGCACAGAAATGACTTTAAACACACTTATTCTAGTTGACAAAGTCATAATTCACATCCAACAGTCATTCCAACAGTCATTTAGAGTCAAAAGATTAAATGTTGAAATTTCATCCATATTGACCATTTTGGGATCGTTCGACAGGTCCGGAGTCATCGTTTTTCATCCGAAAATTGATTTTTTGGACTGTACCAAAAATGATTCAAAAATGTCAATTGGATCGTGCCTCATGTTGAATAACCACTTTTTAAACCCTCACAGTGACCAAAATTGCCATTTTTACAGAGTTTTGCTATCTCAAAAGCTTCCATTTTGACCCGTTCCAGGCACAGAAATGACTTTAAACACACTTATTCTAGTTGACAAAGTAATAATTCACATCCAACAGTCATTTAGAGTCAAAAGATTAAATGTTGAAATTTCATCCATATTGACCATTTTGGGATCGTTCGACAGGTCCGGAGTCATCGTTTTTCATCCGAAAATTGATTTTTCGGACTGTACCAAAAATGATTCAAAATGTCAATTGGATCGTGCCTAATGCTGAATAACCACTTTTTAAACCCTCACAGTGACCAAAATTGCCATTTTTACAGAGTTTTGCTTACTCAAAAGCTTCCATTTTGACCCGTTCCAGGCACAGAAATGACTTTAAACACACTTATTCTAGTTGACAAAGTCATAATTCACATCCAACAGTCATTTAGAGTCAAAAGATTAAATGTTGAAATTTCATCCATATTGACCATTTTGGGATCGTTCGACAGGTCCGGAGTCATCGTTTTTCATCCAAAAATTGATTTTTCGGACTGTACCAAAAATGATTCAAAATGTCAATTGGATCGTGCCTCATGTTGAATAACCACTTTTTAAACCCTCACAGTGACCAAAATTGCCATTTTTACAGAGTTTTGCTTACTCAAAAGCTTCAATTTTGACCCGTTTCAGGCACAGAAATGACTTTAAACACACTTATTCTAGTTGACAAAGTCATAATTCACATCCAACAGTCATTTAGAGTCAAAAGATTAAATGTTGAAATTTCATCCATATTGACCATTTTGGGATCGTTCGACAGGTCCGGAGTCATCGTTTTTCATCCGAAACTTGATTTTTCGGACTGTACCAAAAATGATTCAAAATGTCAATTGGATCGTGCCTCATGTTGAATAACCACTTTTTAAACCCTCACAGTGACCAAAATTGCCATTTTTACAGAGTTTTGCTTACTCAAAAGCTTCAATTTTGACCCGTTTCAGGCACAGAAATGACTTTAAACACACTTATTCTAGTTGACAAAGTCATAATTCACATCCAACAGTCATTTAGAGTCAAAAGATTAAATGTTGAAATTTCATCATTATAGACCATTTTGGGATCGTTCGACAGGTCCGGAGTCATCGTTTTTCATCCAAAAATTGATTTTTCGGACTGTACCAAAAATGATTCAAAATGTCAATTGGATCGTGCCTCATGTTGAATAACCACTTTTTAAACCCTCACAGTGACCAAAATTGCCATTTTTACAGAGTTTTGCTTACTCAAAAGCTTCAATTTTGACCCGTTTCAGGCACAGAAATTACTTTAAACACACCTATTTTAGTTGACAAAGTCATAATTCACATCCAACAGTCATTTAGAGTCAAAAGATTAAATGTTGAAATTTCATCATTATAGACCATTTTGGGATCGTTCGACAGGTCCGGAGTCATCGTTTTTCATCCAAAAATTGATTTTTCGGACTGTACCAAAAATGATTCAAAATGTCAATTGGATCGTGCCTCATGTTGAATAACCACTTTTTAAACCGTCACAGTGACCAAAATTGCCATTTTTACAGAGTTTTGCTTACTCAAAGGCTTCCATTTTGACCCGTTCCAGGCACAGAAATGACTTTAAACACACTTATTCTAGTTGACAAAGTCATAATTCACATCCAACAGTCATTCCAACAGTCATTTAGAGTCAAAAGATTAAATGTTGAAATTTCATCCATATTGACCATTTTGGGATCGTTCGACAGGTCCGGAGTCATCGTTTTTCATCCGAAAATTGATTTTTTGGACTGTACCAAAAATGATTCAAAATGTCAATTGGATCGTGCCTCATGTTGAATAACCACTTTTTAAACCCTCACAGTGACCAAAATTGCCATTTTTACAGAGTTTTGCTATCTCAAAAGCTTCCATTTTGACCCGTTCCAGGCACAGAAATGACTTTAAACACACTTATTCTAGTTGACAAAGTAATAATTCACATCCAACAGTCATTTAGAGTCAAAAGATTAAATGTTGAAATTTCATCCATATTGACCATTTTGGGATCGTTCGACAGGTCCGGAGTCATCGTTTTTCATCCGAAACTTGATTTTTCGGACTGTACCAAAAATGATTCAAAATGTCAATTGGATCGTGCCTCATGTTGAATAACCACTTTTTAAACCCTCACAGTGACCAAAATTGCCATTTTTACAGAGTTTTGCTTACTCAAAAGCTTCAATTTTGACCCGTTTCAGGCACAGAAATGACTTTAAACACACTTATTCTAGTTGACAAAGTCATAATTCACATCCAACAGTCATTTAGAGTCAAAAGATTAAATGTTGAAATTTCATCATTATAGACCATTTTGGGATCGTTCGACAGGTCCGGAGTCATCGTTTTTCATCCAAAAATTGATTTTTCGGACTGTACCAAAAATGATTCAAAATGTCAATTGGATCGTGCCTCATGTTGAATAACCACTTTTTAAACCCTCACAGTGACCAAAATTGCCATTTTTACAGAGTTTTGCTTACTCAAAAGCTTCAATTTTGACCCGTTTCAGGCACAGAAATTACTTTAAACACACCTATTTTAGTTGACAAAGTCATAATTCACATCCAACAGTCATTTAGAGTCAAAAGATTAAATGTTGAAATTTCATCATTATAGACCATTTTGGGATCGTTCGACAGGTCCGGAGTCATCGTTTTTCATCCAAAAATTGATTTTTCGGACTGTACCAAAAATGATTCAAAATGTCAATTGGATCGTGCCTCATGTTGAATAACCACTTTTTAAACCGTCACAGTGACCAAAATTGCCATTTTTACAGAGTTTTGCTTACTCAAAGGCTTCCATTTTGACCCGTTCCAGGCACAGAAATGACTTTAAACACACTTATTCTAGTTGACAAAGTCATAATTCACATCCAACAGTCATTCCAACAGTCATTTAGAGTCAAAAGATTAAATGTTGAAATTTCATCCATATTGACCATTTTGGGATCGTTCGACAGGTCCGGAGTCATCGTTTTTCATCCGAAAATTGATTTTTTGGACTGTACCAAAAATGATTCAAAATGTCAATTGGATCGTGCCTCATGTTGAATAACCACTTTTTAAACCCTCACAGTGACCAAAATTGCCATTTTTACAGAGTTTTGCTATCTCAAAAGCTTCCATTTTGACCCGTTCCAGGCACAGAAATGACTTTAAACACACTTATTCTAGTTGACAAAGTAATAATTCACATCCAACAGTCATTTAGAGTCAAAAGATTAAATGTTGAAATTTCATCCATATTGACCATTTTGGGATCGTTCGACAGGTCCGGAGTCATCGTTTTTCATCCGAAAATTGATTTTTCGGACTGTACCAAAAATGATTCAAAATGTCAATTGGATCGTGCCTAATGCTGAATAACCACTTTTTAAACCCTCACAGTGACCAAAATTGCCATTTTTACAGAGTTTTGCTTACTCAAAAGCTTCCATTTTGACCCGTTCCAGGCACAGAAATGACTTTAAACACACTTATTCTAGTTGACAAAGTCATAATTCACATCCAACAGTCATTTAGAGTCAAAAGATTAAATGTTGAAATTTCATCCATATTGACCATTTTGGGATCGTTCGACAGGTCCGGAGTCATCGTTTTTCATCCAAAAATTGATTTTTCGGACTGTACCAAAAATGATTCAAAATGTCAATTGGATCGTGCCTCATGTTGAATAACCACTTTTTAAACCCTCACAGTGACCAAAATTGCCATTTTTACAGAGTTTTGCTTACTCAAAAGCTTCAATTTTGACCCGTTTCAGGCACAGAAATGACTTTAAACACACTTATTCTAGTTGACAAAGTCATAATTCACATCCAACAGTCATTTAGAGTCAAAAGATTAAATGTTGAAATTTCATCCATATTGACCATTTTGGGATCGTTCGACAGGTCCGGAGTCATCGTTTTTCATCCGAAACTTGATTTTTCGGACTGTACCAAAAATGATTCAAAATGTCAATTGGATCGTGCCTCATGTTGAATAACCACTTTTTAAACCCTCACAGTGACCAAAATTGCCATTTTTACAGAGTTTTGCTTACTCAAAAGCTTCAATTTTGACCCGTTTCAGGCACAGAAATGACTTTAAACACACTTATTCTAGTTGACAAAGTCATAATTCACATCCAACAGTCATTTAGAGTCAAAAGATTAAATGTTGAAATTTCATCATTATAGACCATTTTGGGATCGTTCGACAGGTCCGGAGTCATCGTTTTTCATCCAAAAATTGATTTTTCGGACTGTACCAAAAATGATTCAAAATGTCAATTGGATCGTGCCTCATGTTGAATAACCACTTTTTAAACCCTCACAGTGACCAAAATTGCCATTTTTACAGAGTTTTGCTTACTCAAAAGCTTCAATTTTGACCCGTTTCAGGCACAGAAATTACTTTAAACACACCTATTTTAGTTGACAAAGTCATAATTCACATCCAACAGTCATTTAGAGTCAAAAGATTAAATGTTGAAATTTCATCATTATAGACCATTTTGGGATCGTTCGACAGGTCCGGAGTCATCGTTTTTCATCCAAAAATTGATTTTTCGGACTGTACCAAAAATGATTCAAAATGTCAATTGGATCGTGCCTCATGTTGAATAACCACTTTTTAAACCGTCACAGTGACCAAAATTGCCATTTTTACAGAGTTTTGCTTACTCAAAGGCTTCCATTTTGACCCGTTCCAGGCACAGAAATGACTTTAAACACACTTATTCTAGTTGACAAAGTCATAATTCACATCCAACAGTCATTCCAACAGTCATTTAGAGTCAAAAGATTAAATGTTGAAATTTCATCCATATTGACCATTTTGGGATCGTTCGACAGGTCCGGAGTCATCGTTTTTCATCCGAAAATTGATTTTTTGGACTGTACCAAAAATGATTCAAAATGTCAATTGGATCGTGCCTCATGTTGAATAACCACTTTTTAAACCCTCACAGTGACCAAAATTGCCATTTTTACAGAGTTTTGCTATCTCAAAAGCTTCCATTTTGACCCGTTCCAGGCACAGAAATGACTTTAAACACACTTATTCTAGTTGACAAAGTAATAATTCACATCCAACAGTCATTTAGAGTCAAAAGATTAAATGTTGAAATTTCATCCATATTGACCATTTTGGGATCGTTCGACAGGTCCGGAGTCATCGTTTTTCATCCGAAACTTGATTTTTCGGACTGTACCAAAAATGATTCAAAATGTCAATTGGATCGTGCCTCATGTTGAATAACCACTTTTTAAACCCTCACAGTGACCAAAATTGCCATTTTTACAGAGTTTTGCTTACTCAAAAGCTTCAATTTTGACCCGTTTCAGGCACAGAAATGACTTTAAACACACTTATTCTAGTTGACAAAGTCATAATTCACATCCAACAGTCATTTAGAGTCAAAAGATTAAATGTTGAAATTTCATCATTATAGACCATTTTGGGATCGTTCGACAGGTCCGGAGTCATCGTTTTTCATCAAAAAATTGATTTTTCGGACTGTACCAAAAATGATTCAAAATGTCAATTGGATCGTGCCTCATGTTGAATAACCACTTTTTAAACCCTCACAGTGACCAAAATTGCCATTTTTACAGAGTTTTGCTTACTCAAAAGCTTCAATTTTGACCCGTTTCAGGCACAGAAATTACTTTAAACACACCTATTTTAGTTGACAAAGTCATAATTCACATCCAACAGTCATTTAGAGTCAAAAGATTAAATGTTGAAATTTCATCATTATAGACCATTTTGGGATCGTTCGACAGGTCCGGAGTCATCGTTTTTCATCCAAAAATTGATTTTTCGGACTGTACCAAAAATGATTCAAAATGTCAATTGGATCGTGCCTCATGTTGAATAACCACTTTTTAAACCGTCACAGTGACCAAAATTGCCATTTTTACAGAGTTTTGCTTACTCAAAGGCTTCCATTTTGACCCGTTCCAGGCACAGAAATGACTTTAAACACACTTATTCTAGTTGACAAAGTCATAATTCACATCCAACAGTCATTCCAACAGTCATTTAGAGTCAAAAGATTAAATGTTGAAATTTCATCCATATTGACCATTTTGGGATCGTTCGACAGGTCCGGAGTCATCGTTTTTCATCCGAAAATTGATTTTTTGGACTGTACCAAAAATGATTCAAAATGTCAATTGGATCGTGCCTCATGTTGAATAACCACTTTTTAAACCCTCACAGTGACCAAAATTGCCATTTTTACAGAGTTTTGCTATCTCAAAAGCTTCCATTTTGACCCGTTCCAGGCACAGAAATGACTTTAAACACACTTATTCTAGTTGACAAAGTAATAATTCACATCCAACAGTCATTTAGAGTCAAAAGATTAAATGTTGAAATTTCATCCATATTGACCATTTTGGGATCGTTCGACAGGTCCGGAGTCATCGTTTTTCATCCGAAAATTGATTTTTCGGACTGTACCAAAAATGATTCAAAATGTCAATTGGATCGTGCCTAATGCTGAATAACCACTTTTTAAACCCTCACAGTGACCAAAATTGCCATTTTTACAGAGTTTTGCTTACTCAAAAGCTTCCATTTTGACCCGTTCCAGGCACAGAAATGACTTTAAACACACTTATTCTAGTTGACAAAGTCATAATTCACATCCAACAGTCATTTAGAGTCAAAAGATTAAATGTTGAAATTTCATCCATATTGACCATTTTGGGATCGTTCGACAGGTCCGGAGTCATCGTTTTTCATCCAAAAATTGATTTTTCGGACTATACCAAAAATGATTCAAAATGTCAATTGGATCGTGCCTCATGTTGAATAACCACTTTTTAAACCCTCACAGTGACCAAAATTGCCATTTTTACAGAGTTTTGCTTACTCAAAAGCTTCAATTTTGACCCGTTTCAGGCACAGAAATGACTTTAAACACACTTATTCTAGTTGACAAAGTCATAATTCACATCCAACAGTCATTTAGAGTCAAAAGATTAAATGTTGAAATTTCATCCATATTGACCATTTTGGGATCGTTCGACAGGTCCGGAGTCATCGTTTTTCATCCGAAACTTGATTTTTCGGACTGTACCAAAAATGATTCAAAATGTCAATTGGATCGTGCCTCATGTTGAATAACCACTTTTTAAACCCTCACAGTGACCAAAATTGCCATTTTTACAGAGTTTTGCTTACTCAAAAGCTTCAATTTTGACCCGTTTCAGGCACAGAAATGACTTTAAACACACTTATTCTAGTTGACAAAGTCATAATTCACATCCAACAGTCATTTAGAGTCAAAAGATTAAATGTTGAAATTTCATCATTATAGACCATTTTGGGATCGTTCGACAGGTCCGGAGTCATCGTTTTTCATCCAAAAATTGATTTTTCGGACTGTACCAAAAATGATTCAAAATGTCAATTGGATCGTGCCTCATGTTGAATAACCACTTTTTAAACCCTCACAGTGACCAAAATTGCCATTTTTACAGAGTTTTGCTTACTCAAAAGCTTCAATTTTGACCCGTTTCAGGCACAGAAATTACTTTAAACACACCTATTTTAGTTGACAAAGTCATAATTCACATCCAACAGTCATTTAGAGTCAAAAGATTAAATGTTGAAATTTCATCATTATAGACCATTTTGGGATCGTTCGACAGGTCCGGAGTCATCGTTTTTCATCCAAAAATTGATTTTTCGGACTGTACCAAAAATGATTCAAAATGTCAATTGGATCGTGCCTCATGTTGAATAACCACTTTTTAAACCGTCACAGTGACCAAAATTGCCATTTTTACAGAGTTTTGCTTACTCAAAGGCTTCCATTTTGACCCGTTCCAGGCACAGAAATGACTTTAAACACACTTATTCTAGTTGACAAAGTCATAATTCACATCCAACAGTCATTCCAACAGTCATTTAGAGTCAAAAGATTAAATGTTGAAATTTCATCCATATTGACCATTTTGGGATCGTTCGACAGGTCCGGAGTCATCGTTTTTCATCCGAAAATTGATTTTTTGGACTGTACCAAAAATGATTCAAAATGTCAATTGGATCGTGCCTCATGTTGAATAACCACTTTTTAAACCCTCACAGTGACCAAAATTGCCATTTTTACAGAGTTTTGCTATCTCAAAAGCTTCCATTTTGACCCGTTCCAGGCACAGAAATGACTTTAAACACACTTATTCTAGTTGACAAAGTAATAATTCACATCCAACAGTCATTTAGAGTCAAAAGATTAAATGTTGAAATTTCATCCATATTGACCATTTTGGGATCGTTCGACAGGTCCGGAGTCATCGTTTTTCATCCGAAACTTGATTTTTCGGACTGTACCAAAAATGATTCAAAATGTCAATTGGATCGTGCCTCATGTTGAATAACCACTTTTTAAACCCTCACAGTGACCAAAATTGCCATTTTTACAGAGTTTTGCTTACTCAAAAGCTTCAATTTTGACCCGTTTCAGGCACAGAAATGACTTTAAACACACTTATTCTAGTTGACAAAGTCATAATTCACATCCAACAGTCATTTAGAGTCAAAAGATTAAATGTTGAAATTTCATCATTATAGACCATTTTGGGATCGTTCGACAGGTCCGGAGTCATCGTTTTTCATCCAAAAATTGATTTTTCGGACTGTACCAAAAATGATTCAAAATGTCAATTGGATCGTGCCTCATGTTGAATAACCACTTTTTAAACCCTCACAGTGACCAAAATTGCCATTTTTACAGAGTTTTGCTTACTCAAAAGCTTCAATTTTGACCCGTTTCAGGCACAGAAATTACTTTAAACACACCTATTTTAGTTGACAAAGTCATAATTCACATCCAACAGTCATTTAGAGTCAAAAGATTAAATGTTGAAATTTCATCATTATAGACCATTTTGGGATCGTTCGACAGGTCCGGAGTCATCGTTTTTCATCCAAAAATTGATTTTTCGGACTGTACCAAAAATGATTCAAAATGTCAATTGGATCGTGCCTCATGTTGAATAACCACTTTTTAAACCGTCACAGTGCCCAAAATTGCCATTTTTACAGAGTTTTGCTTACTCAAAGGCTTCCATTTTGACCCGTTCCAGGCACAGAAATGACTTTAAACACACTTATTCTAGTTGACAAAGTCATAATTCACATCCAACAGTCATTCCAACAGTCATTTAGAGTCAAAAGATTAAATGTTGAAATTTCATCCATATTGACCATTTTGGGATCGTTCGACAGGTCCGGAGTCATCGTTTTTCATCCGAAAATTGATTTTTTGGACTGTACCAAAAATGATTCAAAATGTCAATTGGATCGTGCCTCATGTTGAATAACCACTTTTTAAACCCTCACAGTGACCAAAATTGCCATTTTTACAGAGTTTTGCTATCTCAAAAGCTTCCATTTTGACCCGTTCCAGGCACAGAAATGACTTTAAACACACTTATTCTAGTTGACAAAGTAATAATTCACATCCAACAGTCATTTAGAGTCAAAAGATTAAATGTTGAAATTTCATCCATATTGACCATTTTGGGATCGTTCGACAGGTCCGGAGTCATCGTTTTTCATCCGAAAATTGATTTTTCGGACTGTACCAAAAATGATTCAAAATGTCAATTGGATCGTGCCTAATGCTGAATAACCACTTTTTAAACCCTCACAGTGACCAAAATTGCCATTTTTACAGAGTTTTGCTTACTCAAAAGCTTCCATTTTGACCCGTTCCAGGCACAGAAATGACTTTAAACACACTTATTCTAGTTGACAAAGTCATAATTCACATCCAACAGTCATTTAGAGTCAAAAGATTAAATGTTGAAATTTCATCCATATTGACCATTTTGGGATCGTTCGACAGGTCCGGAGTCATCGTTTTTCATCCAAAAATTGATTTTTCGGACTGTACCAAAAATGATTCAAAATGTCAATTGGATCGTGCCTCATGTTGAATAACCACTTTTTAAACCCTCACAGTGACCAAAATTGCCATTTTTACAGAGTTTTGCTTACTCAAAAGCTTCAATTTTGACCCGTTTCAGGCACAGAAATGACTTTAAACACACTTATTCTAGTTGACAAAGTCATAATTCACATCCAACAGTCATTTAGAGTCAAAAGATTAAATGTTGAAATTTCATCCATATTGACCATTTTGGGATCGTTCGACAGGTCCGGAGTCATCGTTTTTCATCCGAAACTTGATTTTTCGGACTGTACCAAAAATGATTCAAAATGTCAATTGGATCGTGCCTCATGTTGAATAACCACTTTTTAAACCCTCACAGTGACCAAAATTGCCATTTTTACAGAGTTTTGCTTACTCAAAAGCTTCAATTTTGACCCGTTTCAGGCACAGAAATGACTTTAAACACACTTATTCTAGTTGACAAAGTCATAATTCACATCCAACAGTCATTTAGAGTCAAAAGATTAAATGTTGAAATTTCATCATTATAGACCATTTTGGGATCGTTCGACAGGTCCGGAGTCATCGTTTTTCATCCAAAAATTGATTTTTCGGACTGTACCAAAAATGATTCAAAATGTCAATTGGATCGTGCCTCATGTTGAATAACCACTTTTTAAACCCTCACAGTGACCAAAATTGCCATTTTTACAGAGTTTTGCTTACTCAAAAGCTTCAATTTTGACCCGTTTCAGGCACAGAAATTACTTTAAACACACCTATTTTAGTTGACAAAGTCATAATTCACATCCAACAGTCATTTAGAGTCAAAAGATTAAATGTTGAAATTTCATCATTATAGACCATTTTGGGATCGTTCGACAGGTCCGGAGTCATCGTTTTTCATCCAAAAATTGATTTTTCGGACTGTACCAAAAATGATTCAAAATGTCAATTGGATCGTGCCTCATGTTGAATAACCACTTTTTAAACCGTCACAGTGACCAAAATTGCCATTTTTACAGAGTTTTGCTTACTCAAAGGCTTCCATTTTGACCCGTTCCAGGCACAGAAATGACTTTAAACACACTTATTCTAGTTGACAAAGTCATAATTCACATCCAACAGTCATTCCAACAGTCATTTAGAGTCAAAAGATTAAATGTTGAAATTTCATCCATATTGACCATTTTGGGATCGTTCGACAGGTCCGGAGTCATCGTTTTTCATCCGAAAATTGATTTTTTGGACTGTACCAAAAATGATTCAAAATGTCAATTGGATCGTGCCTCATGTTGAATAACCACTTTTTAAACCCTCACAGTGACCAAAATTGCCATTTTTACAGAGTTTTGCTATCTCAAAAGCTTCCATTTTGACCCGTTCCAGGCACAGAAATGACTTTAAACACACTTATTCTAGTTGACAAAGTAATAATTCACATCCAACAGTCATTTAGAGTCAAAAGATTAAATGTTGAAATTTCATCCATATTGACCATTTTGGGATCGTTCGACAGGTCCGGAGTCATCGTTTTTCATCCGAAACTTGATTTTTCGGACTGTACCAAAAATGATTCAAAATGTCAATTGGATCGTGCCTCATGTTGAATAACCACTTTTTAAACCCTCACAGTGACCAAAATTGCCATTTTTACAGAGTTTTGCTTACTCAAAAGCTTCAATTTTGACCCGTTTCAGGCACAGAAATTACTTTAAACACACCTATTTTAGTTGACAAAGTCATAATTCACATCCAACAGTCATTTAGAGTCAAAAGATTAAATGTTGAAATTTCATCATTATAGACCATTTTGGGATCGTTCGACAGGTCCGGAGTCATCGTTTTTCATCCAAAAATTGATTTTTCGGACTGTACCAAAAATGATTCAAAATGTCAATTGGATCGTGCCTCATGTTGAATAACCACTTTTTAAACCGTCACAGTGACCAAAATTGCCATTTTTACAGAGTTTTGCTTACTCAAAGGCTTCCATTTTGACCCGTTCCAGGCACAGAAATGACTTTAAACACACTTATTCTAGTTGACAAAGTCATAATTCACATCCAACAGTCATTCCAACAGTCATTTAGAGTCAAAAGATTAAATGTTGAAATTTCATCCATATTGACCATTTTGGGATCGTTCGACAGGTCCGGAGTCATCGTTTTTCATCCGAAAATTGATTTTTTGGACTGTACCAAAAATGATTCAAAATGTCAATTGGATCGTGCCTCATGTTGAATAACCACTTTTTAAACCCTCACAGTGACCAAAATTGCCATTTTTACAGAGTTTTGCTATCTCAAAAGCTTCCATTTTGACCCGTTCCAGGCACAGAAATGACTTTAAACACACTTATTCTAGTTGACAAAGTAATAATTCACATCCAACAGTCATTTAGAGTCAAAAGATTAAATGTTGAAATTTCATCCATATTGACCATTTTGGGATCGTTCGACAGGTCCGGAGTCATCGTTTTTCATCCGAAAATTGATTTTTCGGACTGTACCAAAAATGATTCAAAATGTCAATTGGATCGTGCCTAATGCTGAATAACCACTTTTTAAACCCTCACAGTGACCAAAATTGCCATTTTTACAGAGTTTTGCTTACTCAAAAGCTTCCATTTTGACCCGTTCCAGGCACAGAAATGACTTTAAACACACTTATTCTAGTTGACAAAGTCATAATTCACATCCAACAGTCATTTAGAGTCAAAAGATTAAATGTTGAAATTTCATCCATATTGACCATTTTGGGATCGTTCGACAGGTCCGGAGTCATCGTTTTTCATCCAAAAATTGATTTTTCGGACTGTACCAAAAATGATTCAAAATGTCAATTGGATCGTGCCTCATGTTGAATAACCACTTTTTAAACCCTCACAGTGACCAAAATTGCCATTTTTACAGAGTTTTGCTTACTCAAAAGCTTCAATTTTGACCCGTTTCAGGCACAGAAATGACTTTAAACACACTTATTCTAGTTGACAAAGTCATAATTCACATCCAACAGTCATTTAGAGTCAAAAGATTAAATGTTGAAATTTCATCCATATTGACCATTTTGGGATCGTTCGACAGGTCCGGAGTCATCGTTTTTCATCCGAAACTTGATTTTTCGGACTGTACCAAAAATGATTCAAAATGTCAATTGGATCGTGCCTCATGTTGAATAACCACTTTTTAAACCCTCACAGTGACCAAAATTGCCATTTTTACAGAGTTTTGCTTACTCAAAAGCTTCAATTTTGACCCGTTTCAGGCACAGAAATGACTTTAAACACACTTATTCTAGTTGACAAAGTCATAATTCACATCCAACAGTCATTTAGAGTCAAAAGATTAAATGTTGAAATTTCATCATTATAGACCATTTTGGGATCGTTCGACAGGTCCGGAGTCATCGTTTTTCATCCAAAAATTGATTTTTCGGACTGTACCAAAAATGATTCAAAATGTCAATTGGATCGTGCCTCATGTTGAATAACCACTTTTTAAACCCTCACAGTGACCAAAATTGCCATTTTTACAGAGTTTTGCTTACTCAAAAGCTTCAATTTTGACCCGTTTCAGGCACAGAAATTACTTTAAACACACCTATTTTAGTTGACAAAGTCATAATTCACATCCAACAGTCATTTAGAGTCAAAAGATTAAATGTTGAAATTTCATCATTATAGACCATTTTGGGATCGTTCGACAGGTCCGGAGTCATCGTTTTTCATCCAAAAATTGATTTTTCGGACTGTACCAAAAATGATTCAAAATGTCAATTGGATCGTGCCTCATGTTGAATAACCACTTTTTAAACCGTCACAGTGACCAAAATTGCCATTTTTACAGAGTTTTGCTTACTCAAAGGCTTCCATTTTGACCCGTTCCAGGCACAGAAATGACTTTAAACACACTTATTCTAGTTGACAAAGTCATAATTCACATCCAACAGTCATTCCAACAGTCATTTAGAGTCAAAAGATTAAATGTTGAAATTTCATCCATATTGACCATTTTGGGATCGTTCGACAGGTCCGGAGTCATCGTTTTTCATCCGAAAATTGATTTTTTGGACTGTACCAAAAATGATTCAAAATGTCAATTGGATCGTGCCTCATGTTGAATAACCACTTTTTAAACCCTCACAGTGACCAAAATTGCCATTTTTACAGAGTTTTGCTATCTCAAAAGCTTCCATTTTGACCCGTTCCAGGCACAGAAATGACTTTAAACACACTTATTCTAGTTGACAAAGTAATAATTCACATCCAACAGTCATTTAGAGTCAAAAGATTAAATGTTGAAATTTCATCCATATTGACCATTTTTGGATCGTTCGACAGGTCCGGAGTCATCGTTTTTCATCCGAAACTTGATTTTTCGGACTGTACCAAAAATGATTCAAAATGTCAATTGGATCGTGCCTCATGTTGAATAACCACTTTTTAAACCCTCACAGTGACCAAAATTGCCATTTTTACAGAGTTTTGCTTACTCAAAAGCTTCAATTTTGACCCGTTTCAGGCACAGAAATGACTTTAAACACACTTATTCTAGTTGACAAAGTCATAATTCACATCCAACAGTCATTTAGAGTCAAAAGATTAAATGTTGAAATTTCATCATTATAGACCATTTTGGGATCGTTCGACAGGTCCGGAGTCATCGTTTTTCATCCAAAAATTGATTTTTCGGACTGTACCAAAAATGATTCAAAATGTCAATTGGATCGTGCCTCATGTTGAATAACCACTTTTTAAACCCTCACAGTGACCAAAATTGCCATTTTTACAGAGTTTTGCTTACTCAAAAGCTTCAATTTTGACCCGTTTCAGGCACAGAAATTACTTTAAACACACCTATTTTAGTTGACAAAGTCATAATTCACATCCAACAGTCATTTAGAGTCAAAAGATTAAATGTTGAAATTTCATCATTATAGACCATTTTGGGATCGTTCGACAGGTCCGGAGTCATCGTTTTTCATCCAAAAATTGATTTTTCGGACTGTACCAAAAATGATTCAAAATGTCAATTGGATCGTGCCTCATGTTGAATAACCACTTTTTAAACCGTCACAGTGACCAAAATTGCCATTTTTACAGAGTTTTGCTTACTCAAAGGCTTCCATTTTGACCCGTTCCAGGCACAGAAATGACTTTAAACACACTTATTCTAGTTGACAAAGTCATAATTCACATCCAACAGTCATTCCAACAGTCATTTAGAGTCAAAAGATTAAATGTTGAAATTTCATCCATATTGACCATTTTGGGATCGTTCGACAGGTCCGGAGTCATCGTTTTTCATCCGAAAATTGATTTTTTGGACTGTACCAAAAATGATTCAAAATGTCAATTGGATCGTGCCTCATGTTGAATAACCACTTTTTAAACCCTCACAGTGACCAAAATTGCCATTTTTACAGAGTTTTGCTATCTCAAAAGCTTCCATTTTGACCCGTTCCAGGCACAGAAATGACTTTAAACACACTTATTCTAGTTGACAAAGTAATAATTCACATCCAACAGTCATTTAGAGTCAAAAGATTAAATGTTGAAATTTCATCCATATTGACCATTTTGGGATCGTTCGACAGGTCCGGAGTCATCGTTTTTCATCCGAAACTTGATTTTTCGGACTGTACCAAAAATGATTCAAAATGTCAATTGGATCGTGCCTCATGTTGAATAACCACTTTTTAAACCCTCACAGTGACCAAAATTGCCATTTTTACAGAGTTTTGCTTACTCAAAAGCTTCAATTTTGACCCGTTTCAGGCACAGAAATGACTTTAAACACACTTATTCTAGTTGACAAAGTCATAATTCACATCCAACAGTCATTTAGAGTCAAAAGATTAAATGTTGAAATTTCATCATTATAGACCATTTTGGGATCGTTCGACAGGTCCGGAGTCATCGTTTTTCATCCAAAAATTGATTTTTCGGACTGTACCAAAAATGATTCAAAATGTCAATTGGATCGTGCCTCATGTTGAATAACCACTTTTTAAACCCTCACAGTGACCAAAATTGCCATTTTTACAGAGTTTTGCTTACTCAAAAGCTTCAATTTTGACCCGTTTCAGGCACAGAAATTACTTTAAACACACCTATTTTAGTTGACAAAGTCATAATTCACATCCAACAGTCATTTAGAGTCAAAAGATTAAATGTTGAAATTTCATCATTATAGACCATTTTGGGATCGTTCGACAGGTCCGGAGTCATCGTTTTTCATCCAAAAATTGATTTTTCGGACTGTACCAAAAATGATTCAAAATGTCAATTGGATCGTGCCTCATGTTGAATAACCACTTTTTAAACCGTCACAGTGCCCAAAATTGCCATTTTTACAGAGTTTTGCTTACTCAAAGGCTTCCATTTTGACCCGTTCCAGGCACAGAAATGACTTTAAACACACTTATTCTAGTTGACAAAGTCATAATTCACATCCAACAGTCATTCCAACAGTCATTTAGAGTCAAAAGATTAAATGTTGAAATTTCATCCATATTGACCATTTTGGGATCGTTCGACAGGTCCGGAGTCATCGTTTTTCATCCGAAAATTGATTTTTTGGACTGTACCAAAAATGATTCAAAATGTCAATTGGATCGTGCCTCATGTTGAATAACCACTTTTTAAACCCTCACAGTGACCAAAATTGCCATTTTTACAGAGTTTTGCTATCTCAAAAGCTTCCATTTTGACCCGTTCCAGGCACAGAAATGACTTTAAACACACTTATTCTAGTTGACAAAGTAATAATTCACATCCAACAGTCATTTAGAGTCAAAAGATTAAATGTTGAAATTTCATCCATATTGACCATTTTGGGATCGTTCGACAGGTCCGGAGTCATCGTTTTTCATCCGAAAATTGATTTTTCGGACTGTACCAAAAATGATTCAAAATGTCAATTGGATCGTGCCTAATGCTGAATAACCACTTTTTAAACCCTCACAGTGACCAAAATTGCCATTTTTACAGAGTTTTGCTTACTCAAAAGCTTCCATTTTGACCCGTTCCAGGCACAGAAATGACTTTAAACACACTTATTCTAGTTGACAAAGTCATAATTCACATCCAACAGTCATTTAGAGTCAAAAGATTAAATGTTGAAATTTCATCCATATTGACCATTTTGGGATCGTTCGACAGGTCCGGAGTCATCGTTTTTCATCCAAAAATTGATTTTTCGGACTGTACCAAAAATGATTCAAAATGTCAATTGGATCGTGCCTCATGTTGAATAACCACTTTTTAAACCCTCACAGTGACCAAAATTGCCATTTTTACAGAGTTTTGCTTACTCAAAAGCTTCAATTTTGACCCGTTTCAGGCACAGAAATGACTTTAAACACACTTATTCTAGTTGACAAAGTCATAATTCACATCCAACAGTCATTTAGAGTCAAAAGATTAAATGTTGAAATTTCATCCATATTGACCATTTTGGGATCGTTCGACAGGTCCGGAGTCATCGTTTTTCATCCGAAACTTGATTTTTCGGACTGTACCAAAAATGATTCAAAATGTCAATTGGATCGTGCCTCATGTTGAATAACCACTTTTTAAACCCTCACAGTGACCAAAATTGCCATTTTTACAGAGTTTTGCTTACTCAAAAGCTTCAATTTTGACCCGTTTCAGGCACAGAAATGACTTTAAACACACTTATTCTAGTTGACAAAGTCATAATTCACATCCAACAGTCATTTAGAGTCAAAAGATTAAATGTTGAAATTTCATCATTATAGACCATTTTGGGATCGTTCGACAGGTCCGGAGTCATCGTTTTTCATCCAAAAATTGATTTTTCGGACTGTACCAAAAATGATTCAAAATGTCAATTGGATCGTGCCTCATGTTGAATAACCACTTTTTAAACCCTCACAGTGACCAAAATTGCCATTTTTACAGAGTTTTGCTTACTCAAAAGCTTCAATTTTGACCCGTTTCAGGCACAGAAATTACTTTAAACACACCTATTTTAGTTGACAAAGTCATAATTCACATCCAA
Source organism: Lissotriton vulgaris (assembly GCF_964263255.1). Taxonomy (NCBI): domain Eukaryota; kingdom Metazoa; phylum Chordata; class Amphibia; order Caudata; family Salamandridae; genus Lissotriton; species Lissotriton vulgaris. The sequence goes on along the minus strand of NW_028241124.1, from coordinate 9,845 downwards.
CAGTCATTTAGAGTCAAAAGATTAAATGTTGAAATTTCATCATTATAGACCATTTTGGGATCGTTCGACAGGTCCGGAGTCATCGTTTTTCATCCAAAAATTGATTTTTCGGACTGTACCAAAAATGATTCAAAATGTCAATTGGATCGTGCCTCATGTTGAATAACCACTTTTTAAACCGTCACAGTGACCAAAATTGCCATTTTTACAGAGTTTTGCTTACTCAAAGGCTTCCATTTTGACCCGTTCCAGGCACAGAAATGACTTTAAACACACTTATTCTAGTTGACAAAGTCATAATTCACATCCAACAGTCATTCCAACAGTCATTTAGAGTCAAAAGATTAAATGTTGAAATTTCATCCATATTGACCATTTTGGGATCGTTCGACAGGTCCGGAGTCATCGTTTTTCATCCGAAAATTGATTTTTTGGACTGTACCAAAAATGATTCAAAATGTCAATTGGATCGTGCCTCATGTTGAATAACCACTTTTTAAACCCTCACAGTGACCAAAATTGCCATTTTTACAGAGTTTTGCTATCTCAAAAGCTTCCATTTTGACCCGTTCCAGGCACAGAAATGACTTTAAACACACTTATTCTAGTTGACAAAGTAATAATTCACATCCAACAGTCATTTAGAGTCAAAAGATTAAATGTTGAAATTTCATCCATATTGACCATTTTGGGATCGTTCGACAGGTCCGGAGTCATCGTTTTTCATCCGAAACTTGATTTTTCGGACTGTACCAAAAATGATTCAAAATGTCAATTGGATCGTGCCTCATGTTGAATAACCACTTTTTAAACCCTCACAGTGACCAAAATTGCCATTTTTACAGAGTTTTGCTTACTCAAAAGCTTCAATTTTGACCCGTTTCAGGCACAGAAATTACTTTAAACACACCTATTTTAGTTGACAAAGTCATAATTCACATCCAACAGTCATTTAGAGTCAAAAGATTAAATGTTGAAATTTCATCATTATAGACCATTTTGGGATCGTTCGACAGGTCCGGAGTCATCGTTTTTCATCCAAAAATTGATTTTTCGGACTGTACCAAAAATGATTCAAAATGTCAATTGGATCGTGCCTCATGTTGAATAACCACTTTTTAAACCGTCACAGTGACCAAAATTGCCATTTTTACAGAGTTTTGCTTACTCAAAGGCTTCCATTTTGACCCGTTCCAGGCACAGAAATGACTTTAAACACACTTATTCTAGTTGACAAAGTCATAATTCACATCCAACAGTCATTCCAACAGTCATTTAGAGTCAAAAGATTAAATGTTGAAATTTCATCCATATTGACCATTTTGGGATCGTTCGACAGGTCCGGAGTCATCGTTTTTCATCCGAAAATTGATTTTTTGGACTGTACCAAAAATGATTCAAAATGTCAATTGGATCGTGCCTCATGTTGAATAACCACTTTTTAAACCCTCACAGTGACCAAAATTGCCATTTTTACAGAGTTTTGCTATCTCAAAAGCTTCCATTTTGACCCGTTCCAGGCACAGAAATGACTTTAAACACACTTATTCTAGTTGACAAAGTAATAATTCACATCCAACAGTCATTTAGAGTCAAAAGATTAAATGTTGAAATTTCATCCATATTGACCATTTTGGGATCGTTCGACAGGTCCGGAGTCATCGTTTTTCATCCGAAAATTGATTTTTCGGACTGTACCAAAAATGATTCAAAATGTCAATTGGATCGTGCCTAATGCTGAATAACCACTTTTTAAACCCTCACAGTGACCAAAATTGCCATTTTTACAGAGTTTTGCTTACTCAAAAGCTTCCATTTTGACCCGTTCCAGGCACAGAAATGACTTTAAACACACTTATTCTAGTTGACAAAGTCATAATTCACATCCAACAGTCATTTAGAGTCAAAAGATTAAATGTTGAAATTTCATCCATATTGACCATTTTGGGATCGTTCGACAGGTCCGGAGTCATCGTTTTTCATCCAAAAATTGATTTTTCGGACTGTACCAAAAATGATTCAAAATGTCAATTGGATCGTGCCTCATGTTGAATAACCACTTTTTAAACCCTCACAGTGACCAAAATTGCCATTTTTACAGAGTTTTGCTTACTCAAAAGCTTCAATTTTGACCCGTTTCAGGCACAGAAATGACTTTAAACACACTTATTCTAGTTGACAAAGTCATAATTCACATCCAACAGTCATTTAGAGTCAAAAGATTAAATGTTGAAATTTCATCCATATTGACCATTTTGGGATCGTTCGACAGGTCCGGAGTCATCGTTTTTCATCCGAAACTTGATTTTTCGGACTGTACCAAAAATGATTCAAAATGTCAATTGGATCGTGCCTCATGTTGAATAACCACTTTTTAAACCCTCACAGTGACCAAAATTGCCATTTTTACAGAGTTTTGCTTACTCAAAAGCTTCAATTTTGACCCGTTTCAGGCACAGAAATGACTTTAAACACACTTATTCTAGTTGACAAAGTCATAATTCACATCCAACAGTCATTTAGAGTCAAAAGATTAAATGTTGAAATTTCATCATTATAGACCATTTTGGGATCGTTCGACAGGTCCGGAGTCATCGTTTTTCATCCAAAAATTGATTTTTCGGACTGTACCAAAAATGATTCAAAATGTCAATTGGATCGTGCCTCATGTTGAATAACCACTTTTTAAACCCTCACAGTGACCAAAATTGCCATTTTTACAGAGTTTTGCTTACTCAAAAGCTTCAATTTTGACCCGTTTCAGGCACAGAAATTACTTTAAACACACCTATTTTAGTTGACAAAGTCATAATTCACATCCAACAGTCATTTAGAGTCAAAAGATTAAATGTTGAAATTTCATCATTATAGACCATTTTGGGATCGTTCGACAGGTCCGGAGTCATCGTTTTTCATCCAAAAATTGATTTTTCGGACTGTACCAAAAATGATTCAAAATGTCAATTGGATCGTGCCTCATGTTGAATAACCACTTTTTAAACCGTCACAGTGACCAAAATTGCCATTTTTACAGAGTTTTGCTTACTCAAAGGCTTCCATTTTGACCCGTTCCAGGCACAGAAATGACTTTAAACACACTTATTCTAGTTGACAAAGTCATAATTCACATCCAACAGTCATTCCAACAGTCATTTAGAGTCAAAAGATTAAATGTTGAAATTTCATCCATATTGACCATTTTGGGATCGTTCGACAGGTCCGGAGTCATCGTTTTTCATCCGAAAATTGATTTTTTGGACTGTACCAAAAATGATTCAAAATGTCAATTGGATCGTGCCTCATGTTGAATAACCACTTTTTAAACCCTCACAGTGACCAAAATTGCCATTTTTACAGAGTTTTGCTATCTCAAAAGCTTCCATTTTGACCCGTTCCAGGCACAGAAATGACTTTAAACACACTTATTCTAGTTGACAAAGTAATAATTCACATCCAACAGTCATTTAGAGTCAAAAGATTAAATGTTGAAATTTCATCCATATTGACCATTTTGGGATCGTTCGACAGGTCCGGAGTCATCGTTTTTCATCCGAAACTTGATTTTTCGGACTGTACCAAAAATGATTCAAAATGTCAATTGGATCGTGCCTCATGTTGAATAACCACTTTTTAAACCCTCACAGTGACCAAAATTGCCATTTTTACAGAGTTTTGCTTACTCAAAAGCTTCAATTTTGACCCGTTTCAGGCACAGAAATGACTTTAAACACACTTATTCTAGTTGACAAAGTCATAATTCACATCCAACAGTCATTTAGAGTCAAAAGATTAAATGTTGAAATTTCATCATTATAGACCATTTTGGGATCGTTCGACAGGTCCGGAGTCATCGTTTTTCATCCAAAAATTGATTTTTCGGACTGTACCAAAAATGATTCAAAATGTCAATTGGATCGTGCCTCATGTTGAATAACCACTTTTTAAACCCTCACAGTGACCAAAATTGCCATTTTTACAGAGTTTTGCTTACTCAAAAGCTTCAATTTTGACCCGTTTCAGGCACAGAAATTACTTTAAACACACCTATTTTAGTTGACAAAGTCATAATTCACATCCAACAGTCATTTAGAGTCAAAAGATTAAATGTTGAAATTTCATCATTATAGACCATTTTGGGATCGTTCGACAGGTCCGGAGTCATCGTTTTTCATCCAAAAATTGATTTTTCGGACTGTACCAAAAATGATTCAAAATGTCAATTGGATCGTGCCTCATGTTGAATAACCACTTTTTAAACCGTCACAGTGACCAAAATTGCCATTTTTACAGAGTTTTGCTTACTCAAAGGCTTCCATTTTGACCCGTTCCAGGCACAGAAATGACTTTAAACACACTTATTCTAGTTGACAAAGTCATAATTCACATCCAACAGTCATTCCAACAGTCATTTAGAGTCAAAAGATTAAATGTTGAAATTTCATCCATATTGACCATTTTGGGATCGTTCGACAGGTCCGGAGTCATCGTTTTTCATCCGAAAATTGATTTTTTGGACTGTACCAAAAATGATTCAAAATGTCAATTGGATCGTGCCTCATGTTGAATAACCACTTTTTAAACCCTCACAGTGACCAAAATTGCCATTTTTACAGAGTTTTGCTATCTCAAAAGCTTCCATTTTGACCCGTTCCACGCACAGAAATGACTTTAAACACACTTATTCTAGTTGACAAAGTAATAATTCACATCCAACAGTCATTTAGAGTCAAAAGATTAAATGTTGAAATTTCATCCATATTGACCATTTTGGGATCGTTCGACAGGTCCGGAGTCATCGTTTTTCATCCGAAAATTGATTTTTCGGACTGTACCAAAAATGATTCAAAATGTCAATTGGATCGTGCCTAATGCTGAATAACCACTTTTTAAACCCTCACAGTGACCAAAATTGCCATTTTTACAGAGTTTTGCTTACTCAAAAGCTTCCATTTTGACCCGTTCCAGGCACAGAAATGACTTTAAACACACTTATTCTAGTTGACAAAGTCATAATTCACATCCAACAGTCATTTAGAGTCAAAAGATTAAATGTTGAAATTTCATCCATATTGACCATTTTGGGATCGTTCGACAGGTCCGGAGTCATCGTTTTTCATCCAAAAATTGATTTTTCGGACTGTACCAAAAATGATTCAAAATGTCAATTGGATCGTGCCTCATGTTGAATAACCACTTTTTAAACCCTCACAGTGACCAAAATTGCCATTTTTACAGAGTTTTGCTTACTCAAAAGCTTCAATTTTGACCCGTTTCAGGCACAGAAATGACTTTAAACACACTTATTCTAGTTGACAAAGTCATAATTCACATCCAACAGTCATTTAGAGTCAAAAGATTAAATGTTGAAATTTCATCCATATTGACCATTTTGGGATCGTTCGACAGGTCCGGAGTCATCGTTTTTCATCCGAAACTTGATTTTTCGGACTGTACCAAAAATGATTCAAAATGTCAATTGGATCGTGCCTCATGTTGAATAACCACTTTTTAAACCCTCACAGTGACCAAAATTGCCATTTTTACAGAGTTTTGCTTACTCAAAAGCTTCAATTTTGACCCGTTTCAGGCACAGAAATGACTTTAAACACACTTATTCTAGTTGACAAAGTCATAATTCACATCCAACAGTCATTTAGAGTCAAAAGATTAAATGTTGAAATTTCATCATTATAGACCATTTTGGGATCGTTCGACAGGTCCGGAGTCATCGTTTTTCATCCAAAAATTGATTTTTCGGACTGTACCAAAAATGATTCAAAATGTCAATTGGATCGTGCCTCATGTTGAATAACCACTTTTTAAACCCTCACAGTGACCAAAATTGCCATTTTTACAGAGTTTTGCTTACTCAAAAGCTTCAATTTTGACCCGTTTCAGGCACAGAAATTACTTTAAACACACCTATTTTAGTTGACAAAGTCATAATTCACATCCAACAGTCATTTAGAGTCAAAAGATTAAATGTTGAAATTTCATCATTATAGACCATTTTGGGATCGTTCGACAGGTCCGGAGTCATCGTTTTTCATCCAAAAATTGATTTTTCGGACTGTACCAAAAATGATTCAAAATGTCAATTGGATCGTGCCTCATGTTGAATAACCACTTTTTAAACCGTCACAGTGACCAAAATTGCCATTTTTACAGAGTTTTGCTTACTCAAAGGCTTCCATTTTGACCCGTTCCAGGCACAGAAATGACTTTAAACACACTTATTCTAGTTGACAAAGTCATAATTCACATCCAACAGTCATTCCAACAGTCATTTAGAGTCAAAAGATTAAATGTTGAAATTTCATCCATATTGACCATTTTGGGATCGTTCGACAGGTCCGGAGTCATCGTTTTTCATCCGAAAATTGATTTTTTGGACTGTACCAAAAATGATTCAAAATGTCAATTGGATCGTGCCTCATGTTGAATAACCACTTTTTAAACCCTCACAGTGACCAAAATTGCCATTTTTACAGAGTTTTGCTATCTCAAAAGCTTCCATTTTGACCCGTTCCAGGCACAGAAATGACTTTAAACACACTTATTCTAGTTGACAAAGTAATAATTCACATCCAACAGTCATTTAGAGTCAAAAGATTAAATGTTGAAATTTCATCCATATTGACCATTTTGGGATCGTTCGACAGGTCCGGAGTCATCGTTTTTCATCCGAAACTTGATTTTTCGGACTGTACCAAAAATGATTCAAAATGTCAATTGGATCGTGCCTCATGTTGAATAACCACTTTTTAAACCCTCACAGTGACCAAAATTGCCATTTTTACAGAGTTTTGCTTACTCAAAAGCTTCAATTTTGACCCGTTTCAGGCACAGAAATGACTTTAAACACACTTATTCTAGTTGACAAAGTCATAATTCACATCCAACAGTCATTTAGAGTCAAAAGATTAAATGTTGAAATTTCATCATTATAGACCATTTTGGGATCGTTCGACAGGTCCGGAGTCATCGTTTTTCATCCAAAAATTGATTTTTCGGACTGTACCAAAAATGATTCAAAATGTCAATTGGATCGTGCCTCATGTTGAATAACCACTTTTTAAACCCTCACAGTGACCAAAATTGCCATTTTTACAGAGTTTTGCTTACTCAAAAGCTTCAATTTTGACCCGTTTCAGGCACAGAAATTACTTTAAACACACCTATTTTAGTTGACAAAGTCATAATTCACATCCAACAGTCATTTAGAGTCAAAAGATTAAATGTTGAAATTTCATCATTATAGACCATTTTGGGATCGTTCGACAGGTCCGGAGTCATCGTTTTTCATCCAAAAATTGATTTTTCGGACTGTACCAAAAATGATTCAAAATGTCAATTGGATCGTGCCTCATGTTGAATAACCACTTTTTAAACCGTCACAGTGCCCAAAATTGCCATTTTTACAGAGTTTTGCTTACTCAAAGGCTTCCATTTTGACCCGTTCCAGGCACAGAAATGACTTTAAACACACTTATTCTAGTTGACAAAGTCATAATTCACATCCAACAGTCATTCCAACAGTCATTTAGAGTCAAAAGATTAAATGTTGAAATTTCATCCATATTGACCATTTTGGGATCGTTCGACAGGTCCGGAGTCATCGTTTTTCATCCGAAAATTGATTTTTTGGACTGTACCAAAAATGATTCAAAATGTCAATTGGATCGTGCCTCATGTTGAATAACCACTTTTTAAACCCTCACAGTGACCAAAATTGCCATTTTTACAGAGTTTTGCTATCTCAAAAGCTTCCATTTTGACCCGTTCCAGGCACAGAAATGACTTTAAACACACTTATTCTAGTTGACAAAGTAATAATTCACATCCAACAGTCATTTAGAGTCAAAAGATTAAATGTTGAAATTTCATCCATATTGACCATTTTGGGATCGTTCGACAGGTCCGGAGTCATCGTTTTTCATCCGAAAATTGATTTTTCGGACTGTACCAAAAATGATTCAAAATGTCAATTGGATCGTGCCTAATGCTGAATAACCACTTTTTAAACCCTCACAGTGACCAAAATTGCCATTTTTACAGAGTTTTGCTTACTCAAAAGCTTCCATTTTGACCCGTTCCAGGCACAGAAATGACTTTAAACACACTTATTCTAGTTGACAAAGTCATAATTCACATCCAACAGTCATTTAGAGTCAAAAGATTAAATGTTGAAATTTCATCCATATTGACCATTTTGGGATCGTTCGACAGGTCCGGAGTCATCGTTTTTCATCCAAAAATTGATTTTTCGGACTGTACCAAAAATGATTCAAAATGTCAATTGGATCGTGCCTCATGTTGAATAACCACTTTTTAAACCCTCACAGTGACCAAAATTGCCATTTTTACAGAGTTTTGCTTACTCAAAAGCTTCAATTTTGACCCGTTTCAGGCACAGAAATGACTTTAAACACACTTATTCTAGTTGACAAAGTCATAATTCACATCCAACAGTCATTTAGAGTCAAAAGATTAAATGTTGAAATTTCATCCATATTGACCATTTTGGGATCGTTCGACAGGTCCGGAGTCATCGTTTTTCATCCGAAACTTGATTTTTCGGACTGTACCAAAAATGATTCAAAATGTCAATTGGATCGTGCCTCATGTTGAATAACCACTTTTTAAACCCTCACAGTGACCAAAATTGCCATTTTTACAGAGTTTTGCTTACTCAAAAGCTTCAATTTTGACCCGTTTCAGGCACAGAAATGACTTTAAACACACTTATTCTAGTTGACAAAGTCATAATTCACATCCAACAGTCATTTAGAGTCAAAAGATTAAATGTTGAAATTTCATCATTATAGACCATTTTGGGATCGTTCGACAGGTCCGGAGTCATCGTTTTTCATCCAAAAATTGATTTTTCGGACTGTACCAAAAATGATTCAAAATGTCAATTGGATCGTGCCTCATGTTGAATAACCACTTTTTAAACCCTCACAGTGACCAAAATTGCCATTTTTACAGAGTTTTGCTTACTCAAAAGCTTCAATTTTGACCCGTTTCAGGCACAGAAATTACTTTAAACACACCTATTTTAGTTGACAAAGTCATAATTCACATCCAACAGTCATTTAGAGTCAAAAGATTAAATGTTGAAATTTCATCATTATAGACCATTTTGGGATCGTTCGACAGGTCCGGAGTCATCGTTTTTCATCCAAAAATTGATTTTTCGGACTGTACCAAAAATGATTCAAAATGTCAATTGGATCGTGCCTCATGTTGAATAACCACTTTTTAAACCGTCACAGTGACCAAAATTGCCATTTTTACAGAGTTTTGCTTACTCAAAGGCTTCCATTTTGACCCGTTCCAGGCACAGAAATGACTTTAAACACACTTATTCTAGTTGACAAAGTCATAATTCACATCCAACAGTCATTCCAACAGTCATTTAGAGTCAAAAGATTAAATGTTGAAATTTCATCCATATTGACCATTTTGGGATCGTTCGACAGGTCCGGAGTCATCGTTTTTCATCCGAAAATTGATTTTTTGGACTGTACCAAAAATGATTCAAAATGTCAATTGGATCGTGCCTCATGTTGAATAACCACTTTTTAAACCCTCACAGTGACCAAAATTGCCATTTTTACAGAGTTTTGCTATCTCAAAAGCTTCCATTTTGACCCGTTCCAGGCACAGAAATGACTTTAAACACACTTATTCTAGTTGACAAAGTAATAATTCACATCCAACAGTCATTTAGAGTCAAAAGATTAAATGTTGAAATTTCATCCATATTGACCATTTTGGGATCGTTCGACAGGTCCGGAGTCATCGTTTTTCATCCGAAACTTGATTTTTCGGACTGTACC